>NC_056747.1:493100335-493220335 GCF_019279795.1 Protopterus annectens
GACCTGCAACAGAAGGTGTTCACTGACTTCCTAGATGTACCATACTCAGTTTCTCTATTACTTTGAATTATTTGTTTCATGGAACAACTGTATTCTAAGATTTGAACAACTTTGAGGACAGCTACACTGGTGACAGTTTGGATTGCTGCAACTGAGTATCTTTCTTTACAGCCATTGTCTTCATTTTATGAGGTTTTGCAGCATGCACACTGGCTGTATTTGTTACTTGTAGCAATCATTAATATTTTGATTTTTTTTTCCCTCTGGCTAATGGTCATAACCTACACTTGACCAGATACTCTTGGACACTCCTCATAACAACAGGTCGACAAAGTCTAAATTACTTTATGGATGCTGTTCTTTGTATGGATTACTACCAGCTTCATTTGGATATCTGCCTGACCAGTTTTGGCCAAGTCCTATCCATTTTGAGGACTTGCGCATGTGTTCTACATAAAAAGCTAGTCCGCCAATGCAACATTCATTTGTTTTTTGCTGCAGTTGTGTGTGCAAATTGATGAGAAAGTTTGAGGATTCTCTTTCCACTCGTGTCCCCAAGGCTCTTTTTCTTCATAAATGTTCAGAACAAGAAATTCCAGTTGAGAAGAAAGCATTTCTTAAAATTGTTTAGTTTTAACTTTTTGGACTTTGCTAGTGAAATTTCCATGCAACCATTTCTACCTCATACATACTAGGAAAGCCTTTGTGACTGTGAATGTCAGAACCCTGTACAAGGACGCAACATTTTAAGTACTCATTTTGCCATAAAGAGTCTCACCTTTTAGCTGATTTTTCAAATTTGTGTGTATGCTTTACTAGGAAAACCGAAGGAAGCATGGACAGCACATACTGCAAACGTGGCCAGTGCAGAATTAATTGGAGGCCATTATGTGAACTTCCAAACAATTGCCAGTTTTTGTAAGAGAAGGGTACCCTCCCCTCAAGAAGGATCCCTAAAGAAAGCACAGCCATAAGGTGACTGAGGGAGACAGAAGGATGCTAAAGACAACATTTTCTTGCACTTGATTGGTTCAATGGCACTTTAGCCAGTGAGATAGATTCCTAGCTCTTATTGGTAGCATCATTGGTAGCATACTCACCAGCCTCTATCCAACTTATCCGGAGGAAGACACACAGTTGCTAGCATGAACCCCCAGGTTGAGTGCCAGATGGTTTGTACTTCTGAGTCAGTGGCACAGTCAGGGAAGTAAGAGGCTGTATCCCTCCTCCAGCCTTACAGCTAGCTGCCAAAGCCAAGGTCTCCTAGACCTTTAGAACATGGTGGGCCAGCTAAAGAGCCTGTAGTCTAAGAGCCTGTGGAGTATGTTCCTACCAAAGCCAGTCCTGGATAGTGAGGGAGAGAATTGGTTTATAATGCCTTGTAAAGATATGTACAGGGGAACATGTACCTGCCTCTAGAATGCTTGTAGAGTTCACCGCTTTCTAATATGCCATCAAAGCCCAGGCTCTTGTAGAGTGACCCTAGATATTGGCTGGAACCATTTTACCATGATGATTGGCAGCTCCACATTCCTTTTCTTGCTGGGGCACAATAGGGGCAGAGTGGCTAGCTGGTGGGTCATGTAGGACATGTGAAAAAAAGAATACATGGTATTTGGTAACAACTCTGCCATAGTCCACTGTTAAAAGTAAACAATTTCTCTAAAAAAAAAAGAAAAGAAAAGAAAAAAAGTGAATGTCATAATCTTACATATCTTGACAATTCTCAGCACTGAAAAATTACTAATTTCCAATGCTCAAGGATTATGGTTTGGGTGGAGTGGTGATATGTACAGTGCAATAAATGTAGTGTATATCTTCCAGTACAACAGAAAAGGGAACATGTCATGCACAAAGACATTATTGCTTCAGTAGAAGGAGAAAAAAATATAATTAACCCAAATTCATGAACAGAAAACTGGACTTGTTTTGTTCTGTACTGCATTGTAAGGAAAATATTTTAAACATGTACAACACATTTTTCCAACATTCACACTTCCTGCCGTAGACGCTGATGAATAGTAAAGTAGTTTAAATAACTAACTGTTGTTTGAAACAGAAGCTGGAGTGTTCATTTAACAGCTCCTGGATTACAGTAATAGTACTGACACCCCAGGAAGGATGTCAGAGAGGGTTTGTCAGCAGTTGGACTAAAATTATTTGAAAGCCTTTAATATATGCAGTTGAGCTAGTTTATCTTGCTGAACATTTACAGCTGCTGTTAAGAGAAAGAAACCGTCCTGAGAACACAAATAAGAGTAATTGAAGCAAAAAAGTGAAAATAAAAAATACTTTCCAGAAGCTGTGCAAGATGTCCATGACTCACACTGCTGGCATTCTTTACATGAAAAATTATTTCTATATATCTACTATGGCTCGTGTAAGGGAGTTTCAGGTAGATTCTGGGTAAAATCCTCCTAGGTCACTTTACAGTGCCAGGTCCTTTGAGATATAACCAGCATAACGACTTGATGAATATGCTGCATTAAAATAGTTGTAATATAAAATTGTAATGACATAACTGAAATATAGCAGGAACCATAATTTATTTACATATTTATTTATTTATACTTTTGTTGACTGGGTTAATCCCCCTAAACCAATGACCTCTTTCCAAGAGAGACCAGAGGTGGCATTCCGCATGACTTGGGGAAATTTGGTACAGACACTGGGGAACCTCCCTTATTCTTTGGAGGACAAAACATGAAGCAGTTTCTTGTTTCTAGGTGGTGTCGGAGGGCTGCTACTCAGTGTGGGAATTCCATAATGGCGGACAATGCAGTAGAGATTGAGAAAGAGGAGAAACCCTTGTTGAAAGAAATGAAATGACTGTTATAAAGTTGAAAATTGAAGAACTGGAGACTCTAGTTCTGGTAGACGTGATGAACCAGGCAGAGCTGGAGGAGGGAGAAGAAACAAGATTTAGTGACATGGTCCAGAGAGTATTACAGGAGAATGAAGCTGTGAGGTTGGAAACGGAAGCAACTGCCTGTAAAAGTAAAAAAAAAACTGGAGGTATTCATGGCTGCTGGAATAGCCAGTTTTAAGGCTTTACCTCTGCAGAAAGAAGTTGTGCTTATGCAGCAAGGCAAGAAAGGATGGAAGAAGGAAGTGAGACGTGAAAAAGATTTGCTGTTTCTCAGCAGCCGCACAGATGACCAGTGGTAAGAACAAAAGTGAAAACAATGAATGTGTGAACAGTTATGACATTATGGATAGTATTATTTTTGCCATTACGGTTTGATATTGAAGACCTAGAGCATTAATTCATTTGACAGCTTAACATTTTTTGGTGAAGTTACATTGGAAAGCTTTAACTTGCTGGAAAAAGTTGTCAAACTGAGAAAAGAAATACAGTAGCAACACTGAAAGGCTATTTCAGAGCATGGTACTACATCTAAAAATGAGAGTAAATATGCAGTTTGATTCCAGATATGAATGAGCATGATTTGAAACTGTTTTTCTTTCACTATGTGGTAAAGTGGATTAAGTTAAAAATATTTGTGATGAAAGAAATGTGTGGACTGGAGGGTGCAAAGTGCAGGTAGCAATTGGTAATAAAGATGGGAAAATTCAGCATATTTCAAATACAAAAATTATGAATGGTAGGATTTGTCAGGTACTGAGCCCTGCCTAAAGCATGTTATTTCTGTGAGGTTGAAAATCATTTAGTAAAAGACTGTGACAAATGAAGGTGTGGCCACTGGGGGAAAAAAAAAAAAAACTATAAGCTTCTTTGTAACAAATGTAAACAATTTGAACACTTCTGATTTGACTGTCCCATCTTAGAAAAGGAGAGAGTAGATGAAGAGGAAAGTTCAAATGAAAGATAAATGGTGGAAATGATTAAAATAGATGTTGAAAGGGAAGGTAGCATAGGTGAAGGGGATACTGAAGAAAGGTTAAACATTGAAGAGGTAGCTAGAGATGAAGTAAAATTTTTAAGCAGGGTTATTAATGTAAAGGAAGAGAACAGATTTGTTTTAGAAAGTAAAAAAAAAGCGAGAATGGTGACGGGAAGAACAAGATGGTGAAAAATCAGTTTGGTGGAGACTTGGGAGAAAGGAAGGAAAATACCATCTGGAAGTAAAACAAAAGAAAAGGATGATACAGGAATTTTAGCATTAAATGTGAATAACATTAGAAACAATGTAGGAGGTTTGTTGATGGTAGAAGGATATAAAAAAGTAAAAATGAATGGATGTTTTTGCTTACTAGAGACCAGATATAACTTAGAAGAAAAAAAGGAAAAGGATTCAGACAGTATGGTGATTGGGAGGGGGGGGAGGTGTCCATGGAAAATGAGACATTGTGAAATAGGAATTCTTATAAAAATTAAGAAATTATATATTGTAGCAATAGGAGTACTGGTAAGGGTAGTAATATGAAAATGAAACAAATGTACGAGTAATGGTGATTGTGTATACTAATATGATAAGACTGAAGACATTAAATATTGTGTTAGTAAGTTATGTCAGTAGTGATTTCAAAAAGTTTTAACTCTAACTTGAGGAAAGAAAATAAAAAAATGCAAGATATTAAGGAAGTAAATAAAATGTGGAAGTCTGAAAGAATAACAGAGTAGACATATCAAATGGGAATTTTTAAGACCAAAACTGATTATATAGCGTACTGTAAAGACAAGAAAGAAACAAGAGGGGCAAGTACAGAAGGCAGAGTTCTGAAATCATAGGGCAGTGTGGGCTAGAACAAAGGAAGACAGTGAAATAATAAAGGAGGGAAAGGAAATGGAGGTTAACTGCATAGTTTAAAAAAAGAGAGAGAAATGATGAGAAAAATATGTAAAGATCATATGATGAGACCATTTATAAAAATTGGAAACCGTGAAAGGAAATGTATAAGCAGATATTAAAAAAAATAAGTGGAAAGACATAAAAATAAGATGAAATATAAAACTGTATGCAGTTATTGGAAAGAGAAAAACAAAATGACAAAATAAGGGAAATACAAAATAGATTTATGAAAAGAATAGAGACTAAATAAAATGATAAACTGACATTTTTTCTGAAAGGACAAAAAGAGGAGGCTTCCTCTTATTTAGGAAAGACAATGAGAGAAGGAAGGATGGATTCTTTCTTAGATGCCAAAGGAGACAGAAAATGCAAGCAAGAAGTTATTAAGGAGGTGACAGAATTTTGTAAAGAAAATGTTTGAAAAAAGAGGAAACTGGTAGGCAAGAAGAATGGAAAGTGAAAAATATCCTAAAAAGTTTTTTTTTTCAAAAAATGATAAACAATGGAAGAAACAGAGAAGGTGATAAAAAAGAAGGTAAAATGAATGAAATCCAGGACTGGATAGTGTAAGTTTGAGTATTATAAGGAAATGAATAAAGAAGTTTTTTTTTTTAAATAATATTAAATAATAGGAAGTCAGTGGATGAATGAGAAATACAATGGAAGAAGACATGGTGGCGTGATAACATTTATATGGAAAAAGGTTTAAAGAAAAGATATAAAAACTAGGAAATACTGACTAAAATATTTATGAAATTACTGTAAAAGGCATGGAGAAAATATTGGAAGAGGTAGTAAGCAAATGGGTGTAGAGTATAAAAGGAAGAGAAGTGTTAACTTTACTAAAAGAAACTAAAAAGAAAGATTGGTAGCACATGACATAGCTATAGCCTTTGATAAAGTGAGTCACAAAGTTTGCTGGTTATAGAGGAAAATATTAATGTAAATTCATAAGTACAAGTTATGATTGGATGGGAAAAAAATAAGTTTTAAAAGAAGAATAAAACAAGAGTTCTAATAAGTATATTTTCATTTCTGTTAAATTCAGTAGCACAGACATGTTTGTATGTAATGAGTAAGGCAAAATGCGAAGTGGAAGGAAATGTATTATCATTATGTATGACATTTGCAGATTTAGTTTTAATTGCAAAATACAAAGGATGAATAAGTGAGGTTGTAATAAGGATTGAAAAGGTATTCAGAAAGCTGGTCTGCAGTTACACTGATGTGTAAGAGATTTGGTGAGGTAAAAGAAATGGAATATATTTCACAAAAAAGGAAATACAGATTTTGGGAGTGGCATTTAGTGAGTGTGACAGGGTAATAAGTCAATGGAGAGAAATACTGGAATAAAGGGTTAGTTTGAAAATATTTCAGAAAACAGACATATTTTGAATACTTGTATATTATGAACATAGCATATTTGGGGGGCGTATATACGTTTTCCACTCAAATGAAAAAAATAAATTTCTGTAGCTTCATTTGGGGGCTCAAGGCTGAACCCATTGAGCAGAGGGATACTTTATAATAAAGGTGGTTTGAGTAAAAATAAAAAAAAATCCAGTAGTGCATTTAATATTTATATATTTACTTTGGGTAATGAGAAAGGCAAAAGACAAAAAAATAAAATATATGAAAAATATAAAAAAAAAATGTCTGGGAAGAAAAAACAGAGAAAATTAAAAGAAAAAAAGGTTGGAAGAAAGACTATCCAGAGAAATCAAACTATGTGTATGTTTAGTGCAAAGCCTACATTGAGTTAACGTGTTTACGCAGTAAGCAGCAGTGCTTATGTATGCTGTACACCGTGTTTAAATGTAAACAAACATGGTTTCATGGCTAGCAACATTGTTGCCAGCCAAGGAACCATGTAGAGCAACATGGACAGCAGCAGACATGTAAACCTGTTGCGTGTTTGTGCGAAGTACCACAGTGATTATCAGGGTTATTAATACAGCATTGCATATAGTTCCAACACATTACATGAGTGTATATACAGTGCAGAGTATTGTGGAAACCTGTTTAAGGCATACTGAACAAAAGGTTATGTAAATGAGCAGTAAGGGTACATAGACTGCATTATAAATAGGGGAAGTGTGTGGGTTGACTTGTAGGAATGAACACAGGGAAAGAGGACAAATGAAACATGGTAATGTACAGCAGATAAGAGCATGTCGACTAAGACAGTTGTAGCATGAAAACTAATCCCATATCGGCATGATTCAGTACGAACTGCACAATGAATGTATATGTAGAATGTACCATCACCCAGGATGATGCCACAATATAAACAAGAAATGTTTGACATCAAGAATTGGCTTTTCTTCTGGTGCAAGTCCAGGGGGAATCCAGTATCTGTTAGCCTGGAATGAGATGATCGACAGGCCATGCTGTTTTGCCTAGAGATGGTCTGGACTTATGTCATCTAGGGAGACTGATACTGGTAAAAGCACTTGCTACCCCCCATTATGCCTTTTATAGGCAATGTCAAAGCAACAAAAATTCTGACATAAAAGAAATCCACTGGAGGCAAGCTCAAGGTTCTGCTGATTAATGCTAGGAATCTAAATATAAAGCTACACTGGAGGAAATTGCCAACCTGCTAGCTGACTGATTTGGCAAAACCTTCACCCTCCTGGACCCATGGGCCATACCCCACAATCATATCTAACGACAGTCCTTTGCCAAGTATCTCTTGAGATCAGGTCAAATCTGGTGTCTCCAAGGCTAAAAACATGGCCTCAGTGGTACCAGATAACATCTCAGGTTGCTTACTAAGCAATCTAAAACAGAACCTAGTGGACTTGCATAGCATCCTCTTTAACTGTAGTCTGAGAACTGCCTTTGTTCTAGCAGAGTGGAAACAGCAATATTAATCCACTTGCACAATGGGCACCCATCAACCAACCCTGAGAACTATAGGCCGTATAAGTCTAACCAGTCTCATCTGCAAGGTCATGAAAGAATCACCGTGGGCAGTATTAACAAGGATATAGGTGACCTTCAAACTCTAGACCCAAACCAATTTGGCTTTGAGAAGGGTAGATCATGCTTATTAAACCTAGTAGACTTCTTTGATAAAGCCACCAAAGACCTGGTTGAAGTTAAGACAGTACATACCGCTTGTCTTGATGTGGTCAAGGCTTTTGACATAATCCCTCATTCTGCTATCATTGAGAAACTCTCCCAGGTGGCATTAACCCTTGTGTCACTAGATGGATAGCCAGCTGACTCACCAACAGAACATATACTGTCAAAGTTGGTGACAGCCTCTACCAGTAGAGCCGTCAATAGTGGTGTACCACAAGGATCGTTGCTGGGGCCTTTACTGTTCAGAATTTATTTTTTTAGAAGTCCAGGCTACAATAGACTGCCTCTGGCTTGCCAAGTTTGCTGATGCTTGCAAATTGGGTGCAATCATTGAGTCCACCAATGATGTTAACATGTTACAGGAGAGGCTAGCACAGACAAATGATGATGCCAAAGCCACATTGTACAACTAAATGCAAAAAAGCACCGTTATTATTGCCTTTGGCAAAGTGAAATTATCCACTAATTACAGTATTGACAGCACACCCCCTAAGCTCCAACCCAATGGTACAAGTCCTGGGAACACAGGTAGATAGCAATCTGAACTTCGACCACCAAGTTTCCACAGTGGTAAGGAAATCTTTCTGCGTCATGTACCTCATAAGTAAGGGCATCGCATCCAGGTTTGAGGATGTTATAACACTCACTGTTCTCTACCCTCAGCAGAACATTAATAGAGTGCAATGCTCCCTTGCATGTACCTCACCAGGCACCTACAGCAGCTGGAGAAACCACAAGGGTTTCTCAACAAGAAAACACAGGGCCTCCAAACCATGCCATGATGTACATGGATAGATTGAAAGCCCTGCCACTGTACTCTGTATAGTATTGGCTTCTGCGAGGTGGCTGGTGCCTGGCATAAAGAGCAGTCTCTGATCCTGCCCTGATGTAAATGCTGTACTTCTGTAAATCTAATGGTACAAGAGTCAATCACTCTAGGGATCTTAACCTAGTCTGTGATTTTAACAGAACATGCTTGAGAGACAGATATTTCCCACAGACTGCTATTCCTCTGGAACAAACTTCTCCAAGTCATGTAAAGCAGAGCTCTTCACTGATCCTATTCATGTTTAATCTAGGCAAATGGATGGGAGACTTCAAATTCACCCTGGGGGTGGCATCCATGTCCCTCATGGACAGGGGTAGTCAGTGTTGACCATAGACTTGCTCTGCAAATTACATTCACCTAATAAAGACCAATTGGTGCAACTTTATGAACATGGCTAGGCTTGTAAGGGCTGCAGCACTGCAATCTTAGAACTTCATGCCCCTCATGGACAGGGGTAGTCAGTGTTGACCATAGACTTGCTCTGCAAATTACATTCACGTAATAAAGACCAATTGGTGCAACTTTATGAACATGGCTAGGCTTGTAAGGGCTGCAGCACTGCAATCTTAGAACCTCATGCCCCTCATGGACAGGGGTAGTCAGTGTTGACCATAGACTTGCTCTGCAAATTACATTCACCTAATAAAGACCAATTGGTGCAACTTTATGAACATGGCTAGGCTTGTAAGGGCTGCAGCACTGCAATCTTAGAACCTCATGCCCCTCATGGACAGGGGTAGTCAGTGTTGACCATAGACTTGCTCTGCAAATTACATTCACCTAATAAAGACCAATTGGTGCAACTTTATGAACATGGCTAGGCTTGTAAGGGCTGCAGCACTGCAATCTTAGAACCTATGTCAGCAGTTCTCAGGGCACATATTACTACAGCTGTTAATAGAAGGAGCATATAATGTGACAGTAATATTGACATGTCAAATAATCATAAGATGCTATTAGGCTGATGGCCAACATCACATGAAATCCTAGCTATTATTGTAAAATGAAAGTAAAAATGCTTATATGTATATTATGGAAGATGGTAAGACTGTAGTGCGCATGTGTATATTTGTTGGATTGCATTATACTCTACCACTATTCATATGAGACACGTGCATCTCACCATGACATAATTAGCAATCACACATGCAGTGGTCTGAGGATGTCTTGCATAGGGTCTTGGAAGGATTCTGCTTCATGTTGTGTATGGATATTTGACATGAGGATATCCTTCACTCCTCTGCAGCAAGAATGTTATGTGTCCAGAAGACAAAGGAAGATGTATGGAGTTACGTGAATGGAACCCCACGTCTTAGTGAAATGAGTTGTTTCTCTGAAGATCACACAGTGACCATAATGTACTAGCAACCAAACACAGCAGTACGCTGTGCCTGATATGAACATTATACTGGTGTAGGCATAGAATATAAATGCCATACAATGTCACAGTAGCAATATCACATGGTCTGACTACAACACTGACACTGTTCAGTTTATGGAGTATGATAGAATCATTGTATCCTAAGAACATGTTGCAAGCACTGTAGGGCATGGATGTAGAGTCACATTCCTGTGTAAATTTGTGTCATAAGTGATAGTTATATGTATAGACACGCAAGTAGCTTGCTGCCAGATTAGAGCACCTATATGTGTAGTTAAAGTACATTGCAAACACAGTAGTTAATGTTACTGCCAACAGCACAGGTTTATCTTGAATACTGTCAGAGTGCAAGTTACACAAGATGACAATTATTGTATGCTGCAACAAGATATTTGGAGGAGTGTTGGAAATGGCTGTGGACACCCATATCATTCTAAAATTACCTATTTACATAACACAGTACTTAATACAAGCACCAGAGCACAATTTTAGCTTTTATAGTGTTGGAGAATACTTTAGATTATAACATCAGCAAAGTCTGGTAAGAGGAAGATAATAATAGCAGTGTCCCTCATGCTGGTGTAAAAAGCTCTCTCTAATGTCGGGTAAGTGCACAAACACACCAGTTGACTACAGTGAGAACAGAGCATCTACGTACACCCCTAAGTACACAAATTACAGACCTTTGTATTTAACACAAGCACCACAGCACAAGTCTGACTTGGAGAGTGTTGGACAACACTTTATAACTGATGACATCAGCAGTGTCTGGTGAGATGAAGATAGTAGTAACAGTATTCCACATGCTGGTGTAAAAAGTTCTGTTGGTCAAGCGAATGCACAAACGTGCATGCACCATTTGACTGCAGTGAGATTAGAACCCCTACCTAAATATATGGACTGGAGAACACGGTACTTAACGCAAGTGCCATGGCACAAGTCTAACTTTAGAAGGATGCAGGACAGTTTATAGTGGATGATGTCATCATCGGATGTTTGAAAAGATGTTGGGAGGCCTGAATGACATTGATGTCTAGCTCTCAAAATATTGTTACTCGGTGGGATTGTATTGATGACTGGAGGATACACAGTTATGCTTTTCTGACTAGACAGAAGCACAAATACACACACTAGTTGATTGTAGTGAGATTAGATCCCCTACCTAAGTACACAGATTAGAGAACTCAGTACTTAATGCAAGTGCCATGGCACAAGTCCGACTTTTACAAGGCTGCAGGACAATTTATAGTGGATGATGTTATCACTGGATGTTTGAGAGAAGATGGTGGGAGGCCTGTCTAAAATGGATAGCTAGCCATGTACAATTGTCAAGATGTTAATTTTTTGCATGTTACCAGATTGATGAGTGTGAAAAGTGTAGTATTTGCTGTTCAGTTTCCAGTGTGCCACAGCTTTACAAAATGTTTGCAAACAGCTGTCCACATTACTACAAGTATTGGAATATCTGAATGTGTATTGTTATTATAAAGATGTGCATGGTATATAAGAAAGCATTTTTGTTTTTCTGTAGTGTAGTTGATATATTTGTGAACAAGTACTGAGAGAGCAAATTTGAAGTGCCTGGGTGGAGGTAACAGATGGCCGCTGTATAAATGTGCTGTTTTCTTGGTGTCTTCTCTTTGTGATTTTACATTTACTTTGGCATAAAGGCTACATGGACAATAGACAGAAGTAATGCATGCTAATGTAAACTTTGCATAGGGCACTTCCAAGCAGATGGTTTGCTGGCAAAGTGTTTGTGCATGCAAGATGCACATTTCTACTGCTTTCCCTGTTTGCACATAGCCAAGTGGTGAGCAAATGCGAGCCTCATTGATAAGATTGAGAGTTCTGAGTACTGAGTGTATGAAACACACCTGCTATTTAGCTGACTCTCTAGCAGCAGGTATAAATGCAGTGAAACATTTCTTTTGGAGACAATATGATACAAGGTTCAAATCCAGGTGTATGTAGCAGTTTTATGTAAGTATTTATAACACATGTTTAAGCTATAAATGCATATTGTTATGTATACATAATTATGTTTACATTTTTATGTCATATTTAATATAAAGTGAAATGGAACAACAGTAAAAATATTTGGAATTTCCTTTAGTGGAACTGAAGACCATCTGCATTGCAGTCCTATACTGCTGCTACAGGAATTGTTAATTAACAGTTGTATTTTTTTTATTCATTATTAACGTCCATGTGTTAACCACCACTCACCTTCACTTAGTGTTTGTGTGGTGCCCAATATACTTGATTGAATCCATCTGCTTTGAAATTGTCTACTGTCTGCTTCCTCTCTGCAGGTGTTCTAGACCTGGAGGTGTTGGGAAGGTTGCTAATCTCTGTGCAGTTCCACTTAGTGTATTTGCATGATGGAAAGCAAAAAATGCAACATTGTATGCTTTATGAAATAGAGAATGTCTGCATCCTTTCTGTAGACGTTTTGTCTGCTTTGTGTTTGGGCCATTAGTCCAGGCTTAAATTAGCCTTGTGAGCAGTGTTTCTTGGGGTTCATCCTTAAAAGACATTGGTGAGACATGAACCATGATCTACAGTAGTGTATTTTGTGTGGATCAATGTGTTTAGCAGATGTGCTACACACACAGGTGATTCACAGATATAGTTGATGTACTGGTTATCAGAGAAGTATGTTACATGATATTTATTGTTTATTCATTTCCCATGTTTGTGCTAAGCTGCACACCATGCAAATAGTGGTATTAAACACCAAAAAAATGAAATCTCAAAAATAAACAATACAAAATATATGTTGGTACACATGAAAGATTTGTACACAAGCCTGGATGTGTGAGCTCTCACACCAATGAACCTTCAAAACACAGTATAAGCGTGTCTTACCCCTCTTTTCCACAGAACCAGCTTTGCAGCAGAGAATGAAAATAATTGTGCATACAAGCAAGTCAAAAATCATCCACAGAATTAACCAGACCTATTGCACTTTTGTACACTTCTGAGTTGTTTGTACACGTGTTAATTTCAGATGTGTAATGAGTGATCAAGACAAAAACTGTGATTGTTTTCAGAAATGCAGCACTGTCTTATCTCTGTATGCTGTTCATTCCTCTCTTCTGATCAGTAATCTGAGACATGCAGTATGGAAGGTATTTTGTATCATTCTCCTTAAAATGTGTGAGAATATTAAATGGCAGCAATATACAGTATTCAACAAATGGAGAGGGCGTTGGATGTCACTGAACAGAAACTATAAAATGTGTGCTGCTTGTTTAGAGTTAAAACCTTGATAGAGTTACTTCTACACTTTGTATGTCTAACCTGGCAGACAGACCCACTGAAGGTTAGGGAGTCTGAATTGCTGTTTTCCTACTCCCTACCATTAATCATTCAAAATTGCACTCTATTAGCAACAAACTCTGAGGGAGTGCTGCACTGTGCTTACATCTGCTACATGGAGCCAAGAATTTGGGATTCGGCAATTCTAATGAGTTCGCACGTCATTTGAATCTTCAACATGCTATGATTCTACATTATAAAAAGGGAACGTGAAATTTATGTGGCTAAAGCAGACCAAGATTGCTATTATTTTGGATTTATCTGCACAGAAGACTACTGATCTTGTTAAGGTATGATTGCATTTTTCAGTTATATACTAGATATGCTCACATGTCTGTAGGGAAATATATATGTGTGTGTGTGTGTGTGTGTGTGTGTGTGTGTGTGTGTGTGTGTATACGTATATATATATATATATATATATATATATATATATATATATATATATATATATGTGTGTGTATATAAAATGATATATGTATATATGTGTATAATGTATAAGAATGCATTAGCAAATTCTACTTTTATCTATATGCACTTTAGAAATTTAGTGATGGCATAGGTATTTTTGTGAGGACATTTTACTTTCTCAGATGCACAGCCTTATTTAACTTTTATGACAAATGCTAATGTTACAACTGTTTCTCTCTACACTCTTCTATTGTTATTTCAGTGAAATGTAGATATCCTATATTGTCAGTGACACAGGGGTGCTCACCTTCTAGGATGGTCCATAAACACCTCTAGATGAGTGCTGGCCACAGGTAAAGGTGACTGGTAATTGCATAAAAATGGATGTTATGTGTTAAATATTTACATGTTTTGGGGACAGTTGTTTGATAGCAGTTATAACAATTCACTGATGTTTTATTCCTTTGTTTGGTACAGAAATGTCATTTGTCTCCTGTTTTGGGGGTGGAGGAGCCAAGTTCTGTCCAACATACCAGGACATAGAGCTAGCACAGTGCTTGGCTAGGTTCTTGCAGACACACCAATGTCACCCGGAGTGCCCCTACAGACGTGCACACACTCGCACAGCAGTTACATGGGTCAGTTGTGAGGCTTACAGTGGCCATTTGATATTTTATGCAAATGTATGCCTGTTTCTCTTACTCACATGCACTGCATACCTTTTGTGTCAGTCTTGGACTCCTGCCCCCCCCCAACTCATGCACACATAGCCCTTTGTGCAAATGATAACTGTGCAGTATCCTGGTTTCCTATCTTTTGGATTCAGGGATACACAAGTCTTTTGTCTGGTGCTCAGGGTGCATAGCTGACTTAGTGCTTAGTATATTTGTTTTTGTGATGCTGTTTTTCAAATTGTACTGCTTTCTTAAAGGTTGTTGTAATGTGTCCATCCCTCCCACACTCTTAGACCAACAAAGCTGGACCAAGCCATAAATAAAAGTATGACAAAGGCCCAAAAAGGTGGAGAGTTTTTAAACAATTGTGGTTTTACAAACTTAGACATGTTATGGAATAACAGGATCTGATGTTGTCACTTCATTTATCCTTGGCCTTTGGGACTCTGTTCCTATTCTCAGAACCAACTCGGCCATTATAACGGCTTGCACAAGCCAAAATGTCTTGAGCCAAGTCTCTACCCAGAATAGCCCTCTCCTGATTACCTCGGATCTGGTTTGCTGCTCTTGTCACGAGACATGTCAGCCAGATTCTTTCCTCAGCTAAGTAAAATGTTTCATAATTTTTCATAATTTTCTTCAAAAACCTTTCTATACCTTATTTGTTCTACCATCATTGGTAGTTTTTCCTGTTTTTATTGTTACCTTCTCTATTACTTTCCTTTCTGTGAGCGAGTGTGCTGTTTCTACCTAGTGGAAACCCTTTCTATCATCATCGGTAGTGCTTTCCTCTTTCCCCTACCTTTCTTTGGTAGTTCTGGCCTACCATTGTTGGCAGCCTTTCCCTTTGTTTGTGTGTGTGTGTGTGTGTGTGTGTGTGTGTGTGTGTGTGTGTGTGAATGTGTGTGTGTGTGTGTGTGTGTGTCCTGTCAGTTGATAATTGCTTTACTTAATTATCATGGCAGACAAATCTAAGGGAACTACTGGTTTTAAACAATGTTTAGATTGCAGTAGGATGATTCCCAACTCTGGACATTCTTCCTATGTGTACTGTTTGGGTCCGGCGCATCTACAGCAGGAGTCCACTATTTGTCAAGTGTTCAGTCATCAGGCCCTCACAGAACCCAAAAATAAGCTTATCTTAAAAGCCCTGATTAATGCAACTTTCGAAGAGGCTCTGTCCAAATCTGACACATCTTTACCTTCCTTCCCGTCTTCTAAATCAGAACATAGACAGAAGAAGACTTCCTCTGTGCTGGTGTCCCTTTCGACTCCGGCAGCCAAGAAACACAAAATCTCGACACCTGCACCTCCTGTAGAACTGAAGATTAAAGCAAAGACGTGCAGAACCGACTTCTAGGGTACCATCTTTGGTAACTACATCTGCACCACAGGTCTCTGTGCTGGCCACCTCGGTACCAACAACTCAGCCTTCCCTTTCGTTACTTGCACCCCCCTGTGGCACTATTCAGAATATTGGAACCAGTATCCCCCCAGTGCCACAATCAAGTTTCATCAGTCCTCCCAGTTAAAGATATTACCCCTCAGTTGACCCCTATGTGGGACAGATGCCAAGCCCATTACTATAAAGACAGGAATCTCCCTCAGGCTTTTCTGTCCATTCTTCCAGAAGTAAAACTGAAGTAGATATGGGGTGGTGGATCATGTCCTAGTGGCTAGGGGTCTTTCTGTATCTTCCAGGCCCCACTCCCTTCTGGAGTCGGGGCTTTTTGTTGAAGGACTCCACCAGACTTTCCTTTTCTGACCTCCTCAGGGGGTTTAGAGATTACGACTCCAGTTCCAGCTGCTCCAGTGCCAACAGCCTTTACTCCTTCGATTCCAGAGTCTGCCTTGAATCCTTGGGTTCCATCAGAACCGACGTGCTGCTGGGGCCATAGCCATGCTGTCTGGTCCGAGGGGCTTGAATCTGCTCCAGTTTCTTATTTGACGCAGTCCTTCACTCTTGGATCTTAAGCTGACATGGGCTCTTCCTTGGCTCCTGCTTTGGCGGGTTCCTTGGAGTGGGGTGGGACCACAGTTTCAAGGTTGTCCTTTTCTCTTTCAGGCTCCTATCTCTCTTCGGGGGGACCTGCCTTCCAAGTTATGGAGAGAACATTGGCCTCTGCAGGTTCTCAGCTGGCCCAATCCATATCTGAATGTTATCCTGGGACTCCCTCTTACCCAGAGCTGCTACCAACCTCCATGCCTAGGTAGCGAGCACCTAAGGTACAGGATACCCCTGCACAGGGCCCCTCTTCAAGTCCTCCTCGGCGATCCCTACTGAGGAGACAACTCAGAGAAAGACATGCAAGAGGAAATCCTTAGATTCCCCAGAAGAATCTGTCACAGAATACTTCGATGATTGGGATGGTTCCCATCGGTGACCCTCAAGATGTCTCCTTTGGGAACATTCTAGAAATTGTAAAACAGAGTGTTAACTGGAAGCTCAAAGACCCTGCTTCTGAGGAATTGATGCATCTGCAAGCTTTTGGTGCTCACCCATCTACTTGGGTGACCCCCTCCTGCTGATAACCTTATTAAATTGATTGCGCAGCAGGCTTGGAAGGCCCCTGACTCCGTAGATCCAATCCCCAGAAGACCAGACAAAATTCTTTCAGCATCAGAAGACCACCAACATTGGGTTAAAGGGTTAGATGCCATGGTGGTTGCTGCGGCCACCAAGAAGGAACTTGCAGAAGAAAGTTCCACTGTTCATCCCCTAATTGAGAGTCCAGGGCGATAGATTCAAAAAGCTAGTGTACATCATCGACCTTTGCTTTAAGGTCATTGAATTTTATGGCACATTTTGCTATGCTCCAGAATGGTCTGATCAAGAGGTTATCAAATGCCCTTGCAAGAGATGTCTAAGTTCAATATAAAGTGGCCTCCCAACTAGCTACCCAGGAGTCTATTTCCAACTCTTTCATGAGGCTCATTGCGCATGCAGCCAAAGGGACAACTAGGGCAGCGGGAGCCAGAGTTGCCATTAGGCGACATACCTGGGTGCGCTTATGTGATTTTGCGAAGCCATTTGTCTTCTTTCATTAATGCTCCTTTTGATCTGCTTGACCCCAAAGTCAGAGAAACATTAGCCAGGGAAAGACATTATTTGCAGTGGGCATATGCTTTTCTGCTCCCCTACAGTCCTACTCTAGGAACCAGAAATACGGGAAGATGTGGTTCAAAAAATCCCAAGGGCCTTTTTAGGACACACATGGCAGTAGCTCCCCTTGGGGCAGAGGGGGGAGATCCAGTGGAAAATATAGACCCCATGGCAGAGGTGGCCCACAAAATCAGGGTTCCAGAGATTCTTTCTCTGGAAAACCCTACTAGAGCTTTTGAAAGGAAGCCCGATTGCTTACCTCTGGAAGCCGTTGGGGGAAGGTTTTCCTTGCACTCAAGAGTCTGGCGACAAATAACTTCAGATACATGGGTGCAAACAGTCATTGCCAGAGGTTACTACATCCCCTTCATTCTCTTTCCAAGATAAAGTAAACTCCCCTATGTTCCATGCAATCAGGGGGATCAAGCAGCTCAGAAAATTCAAGAAGCTGCTAGAAAAATAATTAATCTAAGAAGTCCCATCAGATCAGATAGGATCCGGATTTTACTCTAGGTTCTTTTTGGTGTTAAAGACAGGGGACTTGAGACCAGTCTTAGATCCCACCCTTCTGAACCAGTTTGTTCAAAAAATTCTGGATGGTCACTGTTCAGTCGATCCTTCCCTTCTTAGAGGAAGTCGACTGGATGTGCTGTATAGATCTTCAGGATTTGTATTACCACATAAAAATGGACAGGCACTCCAGGAGGTACCTCCACTTTTGGCTAGGACCCAGTCATTTTCAATTCAGAGTGCTGCCCTTTGGCTTACTACAGCCCCTAGGGTGTTTGTGTTTGGCAGCAGTGACAGCTCACTTGAGACTGCACAGATTACAGGTGTTTCCTTATCAAGATGACTGCCTCATCACCGGTCCTACCAGGCATCTACTGCTTCAAGCAACAGATTTTTGTACTATGCCTTTTTGGTCATCTGGGCATTACAGTAAATCATTCAAAATCCCATCTAAGCCCGACTGAAGATTTAGAGTTGATAGGAGCTCACCTAAATACCACCATTTGTACAGCTTTCTTTCCTCCACACAGGCTACAGAAGATAAGATCCCCAAGTGCAAAGCATTCTTTCCAGTGACAAGGTAACTGCGCTTTTAAGTCCTTCAACCTCTTGGGCCAGTGGCAGCAGCCATCACATTAATTCCACTAGCAAGATTTCACATGTGACTTCTACAGTTGCTTTGAGCATCCCAATGATCCATTCTGACCAATCCAGTGACGCGTCACATTTTAATCACTCGTTGCAAGACGGACTTATTCTGGTGGTTGGAATCCAAGGAAACTCTTAGGCCTTCCCTTCTTTCCACCTCAGCCAAAGGCCATAGTGACCAAGGACACCTCCCAGATGGGGGAGGGGGGGCATTTTCTGGACAGAACAGTCCAAGACTCTTGGTCCTAAATGGAGACCAATCTGCATATCAGTGTCCTGGAACTGAGGGCAGTGCTATTAGCATTGCAAGCTTTCCAAGCTGTCCTCCCTCTAGGAATGATTGCAGTTCAGACAACATGTCACTGGTCTAGTACAGCAACAAAGCGGGCAAAACCAAGTCTTACCCCCCTATGTCGAAGCTCTGAGTGTGGCAATAAGCGATATCCTCCAACTGCTTTCTGATAGCAATGCACATCCCAGGGAGCTCGAATGTGATAGCAGACAAACTGAGCAGATATATCCTTCTACCTCATGAGTGGTCTCTCAATTCCAGACTAGTGAAGGAGATTTTACGTTGCTAGGGCCAGCCTTGTTGTAACCTATTTGCTTCACCTCTGAACAACAAGTGCAGCAGCTACTTTGCCCTAATCCCCCCTCAAGGTGAGTGCCTGAGAGACGCTGTCCTTCAAGATTGGCCCTTGGGGACTACTCTATGCCTTTCTCCCCTTTCCACTGATTCCTCTCTCAAAGAAAGCCATCAGGTTGAAGAGCGAGGTGATCCTCATTGCCCCCTTTTTTGCCACATCAAAACTGGTTCCCCTTTCTGTGGCATCACCTAATTAACCATCCATGGACTCTGGACCCAGTTCCGGATCTTCTGTTTCACCCACAGTGACTGGTGTACACCAATCTTCAGAACCTCACGGATACACCTTGGTTTCTCCAATTCCATTAATCGCCAGGCAGAAAAATTTATCTCCAGTCCAAAAAGTTTTATTGGCTTCTCATAAACCTTCCACCAGGAAACTTTACCACAGCAAGTGGAAAAGATTTTCTATTTGGGCACACAATAATGGTCTTAATCCTTTCTCCGCACCAATTGAAAAAAATAGAATCTTTAGCTACGCTTTTTTAACAAGAGCCTCTGCTTCTGTTAAGGTCCAACTAGCTGCTATTTCCAATTTTCATAATAGCTTTAAAGCTCATCCTCTAATTTCCCTTAGATTGTGTAAAGTGTTTCTGAAAGGAACCTTGTGGTTGAAACCAGCTTATAAAGGATCCTCTAGTTCCTTGGGATCTGACTATGGTTCTGCAGTCTTTGGTCCTTTCCCCCTTTGAACTGGCAGCCACCTATCAGTTTCTTTCGTGGAAGACCATTTTTCTGATAGCCATTACCTCCGCCAGAAGAGTTTCCAAAATATGAGCACCATTTTCAAAACCTCCATACTTAATTTTTCATAAGGCTAGAGTTTCTCTAAGAACCAACCCATCATTTCTCCCAAAGGTGGTGTCAGAAAATAATATTAATCGATCCATTGACTTCACCTGTTTTCTTATCAAATTTTACCAACAAAGGTGAATATTGCTTGCATTTGCTGGATGGTCACAGACCATTACGTTTCTACCTCAGCAGAACTAAAGAATTTAGAAAATCGGACCAATTATTTCTTTCTCTGGTCCTCCTCTGGGGAAATCTGGTTTGAAAGCCACCTTGTCGGACTGGATTACTTTCATCTACAGTACAAAAATCTCCAATTGCCAGCACCATTGAGAGCGCATTCTGCTAGGGCAATAACCACTTCTGCTGTTTTCCATTCCAAGGCTTCCACGGATTAAATATGCACAGCAGCAACCTGGGCTACTCTGCATACCTTTATCACTCATTACAAGTTGGATCTGGTCTCCAGGGGAAGAGCATCCTTTGGCTCTCTGGTTCTCAGGAATATCCTTCCATAAGGCTGCCCAAGCTGTAAGTAGCTGGAGAGACTGTCCTAAAGGTCAGGGATAAATGAAGATTGACAACATTAGATTAAGAAGTTATGTTCTTACCATAATATTCCATATGTGTTGTCCATTGTTTATCCTTGACAGCCCATCCTCCTTCCCCCTCCTGCAGACTCTTTGGAGATGGGACATTTGTCCTGGTTACTTTTATCAGGCATGATCTTGGATATAGCCTCTTCAAGTCTATATAGCTATTCTTCTGTCTTCCTGTGTAGTTGCAGACTTGGTCTGAGGTAATCTTTAGAGAGGTATTCTGGGTAGAGGCTTAACTCGAGAGTTTTTGGCTTGCGCAAGCTGTTATAATGGCCAAGCCAGTTCCAAGAATCAGAAGAGAGTCCCAAAGGTCAAGGATAAATGAAGGTAGACAAGACATATGGAACATTATGGTAAGTACATACCTTCTTATTTTGTATTACTATTTTTATGTTTGTTCTATGGGATATGAAGTATGAAACTGAAATCTCATTTTCTAACTTTACTCTTTCATAATTTGCCAGAGCAAAAATATGATGTGAAACTGTGGATATTCTGAGAAAATCTGTAAATGTTAAGACATATGAATGTCTGAATCATTGATACATGAGGAGTATTAGTTGACAGAGAACATAAGTCCTGTATCTTGATGTAAAAATCACCCAACCTTATGCTTACATTAGCAATTAAACAGTATGCAATGATATGCCACTTCTTTGTATTCATAGCCAATTTTTTGTTTTCTATTACAGGTTCAACACTTGGCGTGGAAATCCAACATTTGGAAGAGTTTTAGTTTGGGGCTGACTGTCTGATAGCATTACACAGACATTGCATGAGTAAGTAAATGTTGTGAGTGTTGGCTGGCATCAATTTTACTGTATTTATGTGAGTAGGGTGAAGGTTTTAGCCCCTTAGGTGGTAAGCATGTCTATCAGTTGCCTTTTGGCAAGTGAATGGGCAGATTGTGCACACCTGTGTCTGTCTACACCCACAGCGGCTCCTCTGACTCCCTACCTGTGTGTGCCTGTGGTGATCTTGCTAGTGGTGGTGGAATGTGTGACCCTTCCCCTTGCTGTTCCTGCTAAAACTGTTTTCTGAGGAAAATGTTAGGTAGCATGGCACAGATGGTGAATATTTCAGTACATCTACGGAGATTGTACTGCAGGGCTCCCCCAGATGTATCTTGGTGCTGGAAACACAACTTCAGCAGCCCAAACACATTTCTTGATCCAATGTCAATTTTCATTCCGTCTTCAGCAGTTTGGTTCGGATCTGATTCTGCCGTTACTAAAGCTCGTGGTAACTAAGAAGCCCTCAAACGTGTCACCTATCCATAATGCACCAACCCTAAGCTACCCCAGACATTCTTTGCTGCTTTCTGCAAAAGACGTGGTTGACCTCACTCTCAAGCTTTAATAGATAAGTGATTATTGTTTCTTCTAAACTCTCATATATTCTAATATTTCACATATTTTTCATCCCTTTTACGAAATAGTAATTCTTTTGTTACCGTAGTTGGTATTTTTCCTTATCTATTTCTCTTGTACAGTGTTTACTTCTATAATTACTACCACTAGTAACTTTTTCTTCCCTTTTATCTTTCTGCACTTTAGTTTAGGCTTTTATTACCATTGCTTGTAGTTTTTCTTTCTATCATCTTACTTTCTACAAAAAAAACTCTGTTTTTAACTTTTCTTTTTTATAGTGGCTAGTATAATGACAGAAAAAGGCACCGCTGGTTTTAAAAAGTGCGTTAAGTGTGGGCACAAGCTCCGTATGTCAAATGCCCACATTGTGATAGCATTTACTCCCTTGGGTCATTATATTTACAAGAGGATTGTTCAGTCTGTCATGGTTTCAATCCTAGTGCTCTAGCGAACAAATAGGCTTATATTAAAAGGTTTATTACCATCTGCTTTTGGAGAGGCAATATCTGGGACTCAATCTCCCAAAAGTAAATAAAATTTGAAGCCTTCATTTCAGAAACCTTCCACCTAATCTACCACAGTTTCATAGCCATCTAGAAAAAGGCCTAACCTGGATCCAGTAAGATCCAAAAGTTCCTCACCCTCCGATGCAAGGAAGAAAACAGTGATAGATCTGACTACCTAGGATCTGTCAGAAAAGCCAATGGATCTAACCACCTCAAGCTCTATAATTCTTCTCATGACAAGATATTTGTCACCCATTGATCCTGTGCCTTCAAGGGTGCCCTCATCCTTTTTGGAATGACTACGATCCAAGTCCCCCTCTTTTGTTTCCACTCACTCATCCAGAAGTTTGACAGAGGAAGATGTGGAATGAATGGTACGGAAGATCCTCTTGACACAGATTCTGGCTCCTACCCCTTCAGGTCAGGAGGTTCTTCCATCAGCTCCACCCCCATTTCAAGTTCTTCATCTGATCCTGTCCGTTGCTTCAGAGTCCCTGGATCTGAGCATTCTGGGTCCATCTGGCTTAGATCCAAAGATCAGATATTTGGATACAAAGCTTACTCTGAGTGTTATGGTCCAGTCGGATCCAGAGTGCTATCAGAGCCAAAGCTTCCCCTGTTAGATCTGAGGCATTAGAGTCCATTCCAAAGTTGTCAGAGCCATCTCTGTGCCGTGGAAATTCTGCACTGTATAGCTTGGCTTCAGCTTCCTCTTTAGGGAGATTGCTTGCAGAGTGAGGGAGGACAGTGGTCCAGGAGCTTGTCTGCTCTGTGACAAGGTTTTCTCTCTCTGGAGCAGTCGGCCTTTGAGGTTGTGGAGAGGGTGTTTTCTGCTCTGGCAGAATGGATGGATCTTTTCCCCTCAGATTTTCAGCCTTCTACCTTGAAATCTCTGTGCTTGGAGCCTCATCACTCTTTACCGTAGGGACAGCCATTCTGTAACCTCCAGGCCTCCCAGCAAGATATTGGATGTTATGTAGTCTTATCTCACCTTAATTCTTGCTGGATGGGTTCGGAGGAGATATTTGGCTCCGACTCTGCCTATACTAAAGCTCGGGAGCTTTTTACTGGCTCGAGGCTAGCCCCTATCCCATGGTGCCTCACGGCAATTCCCCAGATCTAGTTTGCTGCAAAAGCTTCGAGGTTGTGTCTTACTGGCTTGTTGGCCAAGTAGAGCGATTTTTTACTTTAGTCTTTTTCTACCACCTTTTTCTGTCATATATACATATTAATAGTTTCATTTGTATTGTGCTTCCATTTTTTGAAAGTTTCAGCCCCTATGCCCCCCTTAGGACTGCCCTTTTAAATTAGAGGGCCGCAGTACCTGTTTAAGTTAGAGGGCCTTTCCTCCCTGTGTGACTGTTATAAAAAAAAAAAAAAAAAAAAAAAAAAAAAACTTCTTCCTTATACTTTCATTTTTCAGTCTTTAACTATGTCTAAAAATAAGGATCATTGCCCTTCGGGCTTCAAAAAATGCGACAGGTGTGCGCAGAAAATGTCTCTTACAGACAGCCACACCAGTTGTGTATATTGTCTGAGCAAAGCCCATTTACAGGATCCTTGCACCTTCTGTCACGCTTTTAGTACAAGAGTGTTAAACGAAAAGGAAGAGAAAGCTTATTGAGAGGGGTCTCATGACCAGTTCCTTCCAGGAACAGCTGGAACTTGGTCAGGCAGCTCAAAAATCTTCAAAGAGAAAATCATCGGCCCCGACTTTGGAGCAGACCAAAAAGTCTAAAGCGTCGGAACTAAGGAGTTCAGTTCTGACTCTGCTTCATCTTCGGTGCAGTCTATTCCATTGGTTCCGAGACGGTCTTCGGTACCGAAGGTTTTACTTGACATCAAGACTGTATCTCCTATTTTGAGATCTCCTATTTTGGAGAAGGAGGTCTCCTTCAGTTTCCACCAGATCCTCCAGGACCCTATCAGATGAGGACATTGATAGGGTGGTGAAGGGGTTGCTTTCAGATCCAGCTCTGGCTATAAAATTGACCCCTCCAGACCCAAAGGTCTCTGAGCTGTCCCCCGTACCGATCACTGTTCTTCCTCCAACTGCTTTGCTCTCTGAGCCTATTACGTCAGGTTTCTCTATCTTCGACCCTTTGGCTCCGGGGATTCAACCTGTTTCTTCGGAGCCAATTACTCTATCCTCAATGGCTCAGTCTGGAGCCAAGGGTTCTGGGAGCCGACGTACTCATGTCTACTCTAGGGGGGACAGTCACCCTGGGGTCTCTTCGGAACTGTCCCTCCCTCTCGGAGCCTCAGCTCTACTCCCACTTCTGCTTCGGAGACATTCCCCTCTTGCTAGGAGTCGACCATCTGTCCCCTTGGAGTGGAGGTCTTCTGCGAAGCAGGGAGGAAAGGCTTTTGAAGCTATAGAGAAGGCTTTATCCTCTGCCAAAGCCATTCCTTTGGAACATGTCCCACCAGCAGCACGCAACAACCTCTTTCCCCCTGTCTCCCTCACAGTGTAGGGAACCAGAGGCCTAAGTAGCCCCCATTGGAGGCACCCCCTCTTCCGAGACCTCCCCAGATTATCCCGCTGGAGAGCTCCCTCGGAAGAGGTTATGTAAGAGGAAACATGTCGACTCACTTGAGTCTGTCACATCAGACACTGATTTAGCGGAATCAGAAGGGTCCCCTAGATCTCCCTCTGAGGATGTCTCCTTCTCTGAGATCCTAGAAATCCTTAGAGGGGTGATTGGAAGACCTCTAACCGTATTGGCTCCCGACCTTCCACCTCTTGGGTGACACCACCTTATGACCAACTTTTGGGGGTCATTTTGCGGAAAGCATGGACCTCTCCAGATTCAGTGGAAGCTGTCCCAAGGAGGCCAGCCAAATTTATGACAGCACCTGAGGACAAGTCTTTCCTTAGCAAAGGAGTTCCAGTTGATGCTATGGTGGTAGCAGCGGCCACCAAGAGGGAATTATCTGAGACATCTTCTAATATCCATCCTCCTAACAAGAAGTCCAGTATGATGGATAGGTACGGAAAGCGTACTTTTTCTTCAGTGGCATTTACACTAAGATCGCTGAATTACCTGACTCATTTCACTCATCTACAGAGGGATCTCCTGAAAGAGTTAGGAGATACCCTCCAGGATTCAGTAGCTCCGGGTTCCATGGACAAAGTTCCCGCACAGCTCTCCACCCTTACTTCCATAGCTAACTCTTCCGTGAGGCTGATCTCATATGCAGCAGATGGAGCGAGCAGGGCAGCAGCAGCAGGAATAGCCTTCAGGAGACATCCGTGGATGCGGCTTTGTAATTTTACGGAATCCTTGAAGTCTTGCTTCACTAACGTTCCCTTTCATGGTTCATCTCTTTTTGGACCCCAAGTGAAAGAGACTTTGACTAGGTGCGAGCAGGAAGGAAAAAACATATCTGCCGTTGGAGTCAGTTTCCCTCTCCTGTCTAAACCCTGTCCCAAGGGTAATACAGGAGGGAAAATGTGGTTCCACAAATCCCAAAAAGGTTTTCCTCAGGCACAAGGTCAACCCTCCCCCAGGAGCAGAGGGGGAGGATATAATGGAAGATGCCGCCCTAGCGGCAGAGGAGGTCCGCAACATCAGGGGAAACAGAGAAGCTTTCTCTGATCGTCCCTTCCATCGACCCAGAGGGGTTGCCCGACTGTCCGTCTCTGGAGGCAGTCAAGGGTCGTATATCGCTGTACCCAAGCGCCTGGCTATAACTCAAAATCATTGGGTACATACAGTAATATCCAGAAGTTACCTGATTCCCTTTATTTCCAAACCCCCAACAAACCGGTCTCTTCCTGACGTACCACCCATCCAACTAGACCGTGCAACATCAGAGGTCATTTCGTTGCTACAAAAGAGTAATCCAAGAAGTCCCTGCAGAGCAAGTAGGATCCAGAACTTATTCTCGATTGTTTTTAGTTCCAAAAAAGACAGGGGACTGGATATCGGTTCTAGATCTCAGCAGGCTCAACAAGCATGTAAGAAAATCAAAGTTCCGAATGGTCACTCTGCAGTCGATATTTCCTTTTATTGGGAAAGACAACTGGATGTGCTCAATCGATCTCCAGGATGTGTACTACCACATCAAAATGGACAGGCACTCCAGGAGACACTTGCGCTTCTGGCTGGGAGCCAGCCATTTTCAGTTCAGAACACTGCCCTTTAGTCTCACTACAGCCACCAGAGTGTTTACCAAATGCATGGCAGTGGTAACGGCTCACCTGAGACATCAAGGATTCCAGGTGTTTCTGTACCTAGACGACTGGCTCCTCACTGCTACCACCAAGCATCAACTCATAAGAACCAGGGACGAGACTCTATCCTTGTGCGCCAGCCTAGGCATCACTGTCAACTTGCAAAAGTTAGTCTTATCTCCCTCGCAGCATATTGTATATCTAGGCTCAGAAATAGACACAACCACCATGTCAGTAAAGCTAACACAGGAAAGAGTGGAATCTCTATGCAGTCAGATCAGATCCTTATTAAACAGAGTCCAGGCCAGAGTACAAGTCCTAGTGACTATGGCTTCCGCCATCTTATTAGTTCCTCTTGCTCGTCTATATATGAGGATTCTTCAATGGATGCTGTTTGCACAATGGTCGATGCAAGACCTTCCATTATCTCACCAGATATTAATAAACGCATGCAAAAGGGATCTGACATGGTGTTGCACACAAAACAACTTGTCATAGATCGTCCACTTGTTCCTCCCCAAGAGAAAGCAGTTTTGACCACGGACGCTTCCCAGATAGGGTGGGGGGGCATTATCTGGGAAAGGCAGTCCAAGGTACTTGGCAAAACCACGAGAACCACTTATACATCAATGTTCTGGAGATGAGAGCAGTACTGTATGCGTTGCAAGCACTTCACAGCTCCCTTCCCACTGAAACGATTGCAATCCAGTCAGACATGTCTGTTGTGTGGTACATAAACAAACAAGGGGGAACCAAGTCTTACTGCTTTGCAGAGAGGCCTTGAGAGTTTGGAAATGGGCAATGGATACTCAACACTTCCTCATAGGAATGCATATCCCAGGGAAATCCAACGTAATAGCGGACAAACGCAGCCAAGCAATTCTGATGCCTCACTAGTGGTCCCTGAATACATTGGTTGTGAAAGAGATCTTTCACAAATGGGGCCAGCCTTGCTGCAATCTCACTCACCTGAACACCAAATGCAGCACTGGGGATGTCACCCAGGGATGCTCTAGTTCACAATTGGCCCCCGGGACTTCTCTATGCCTTTCCTCCCTTTCCACTCTGTACCCAAAGTAATACAGAAAGCAAGACAGTTGAGGAGTTCCTTGGTCCTCATTGCTCCTTACTGGCCTCGACAAGTTTGGTTTCCTTTCTTATGGCTGTACTTTTTGGAGGAACCATGGATTCTGGATCCATCTCCAGATCTCCTGATTCATCAATCGGGACAGTTCCACCCCTCCATCCACACCCTCAAATTGACAGCATGGCTGCTTCAATTCCACATATAGCCAGGTGCATTCCCTTATCTCCAACGGTCAAACACATCCTAATTTCATCTCATAAACCTTCCACTCAGAAACTATATTCTAGCAAATGGAAAAGGTTTTCCCTTTGGGCTACAAACCGGGGCTTAGATCCATATACAGCTCCTTTAGAATCCATTTTATCCTTCCTAACAACAATTTTTCATGAAGGAGCAGCAGCTGCTGCAGTTAGAGTTCATTTAGCTGCCATTTCCAATTTCCACTTTGGTTTCATGAGAAATCCAATCATGCAACACTCCCTCTGTTAAACCTTCTTAAAGGAGTTCTTCTTCTTAGGCCCCCAATAAGACAACCTTTAGAACCCTGGGACTTAAATTTAGTCCTCTCATCTTTGATGTCTGCACCCTTTAAACCATCCTTGTTGTCAGACTTAAAATTATTATCATGGAAAACCCTGTTCTTGGTAGCTATAACATTGACTAGGAGAGTCTCGGAACTTCAAGCCCTAACTAGTCGATCTCCTTACATTATCTTTCACAAGGATAAAGTCTCTGTTAGGACAAACCCTTCCTTTCTCCCTAAGGTATGCTTAGACCACAACCTGAATACTACCATTGAGGTACCTGTGTTTTTTCCAAACAACTCTAATAAATCAGAGTATAGACTTCACCAGCTAGATATCCACAGGATACTCAGATTTTATATACACAGGACCAAAGAATTCTGGAAATCTGATCAACTTTTTGTTTCCTTTTCTGACAAAAGAAAAGGCTTACCTGTTTCAAAGTGCTTTCGGATTGCATATCCTTTGCTTCTCAACAACCTGATAGACCATTACCGTTAAAGGTCACTCTACTAGGGCTGTAGATACTTCATGCGCCTTTAGATCTAGGCTCCCAATTGATACTATTTGTGCAGCTGCTACTTAGGCAAGACCACATGTGTTTGTCACTCGTTACAAATTGGATTTGGTTTCCCGGGACAGGTCATCCTTTGGGTCCACTGTGTTGAAGAGTCACTTTGCTTGAGCTACCCGGGATAAAGGTGCTAGGAACGCTGTGCCATCCAGCAAGAATTACAGTGAGATAGGACTACATAACATAAAGAAGTTATGTACTTACCATAACGTTTCATGTTTGTAGTCCATCTCGCCTATATTCTTGCGTCCCTCCCTCCAACCTCCTTCCCATTTCTGAAGGATCTAGTGGACCTTTTTTTCGGGGGAGCTGCCTGACTTTGCTCTTTATTGTCCACCTGGAATGGATTATGTTTCTAATCCCTTCCTGTATTTTACAACATCTTTCTTATTATTAATATTACCTGATAGGTATTTATTACTTTCTTGCAAACTAGATCTAGGGAATTGCCATGAGGCACCATGGGATAGGGGCTAGCCTCGAGCCAGTAAAAAGCTCTCGAGCTTTAGTATAGGCAGAGTCGGAGCCGGATATCGGCTCCTAACCCATCCAGCAAGAATATAGGTGGGATGGACTACAAACATGGAACGTTATGGTAAGTACATAACTTCTTTTTTCTTCTGATACCTCCCTAGAGCATCCCACTGAGGAGGTCCCTGGGAAGAATTGCAAGATGAAGGACTTAGACTCCCCACAGGCGTCTGTCATGAAGGATACAGACTTTGATGAAGGTGAAGGGTCCCCATGGTCACTACTTGAAGACGCCTAATTTGGAGCATTCTTTAGATTCTAAAACAGAGAGGTGGTTAGATGCCCAGCAACCCTTCATCCACGGAGTCTGTATTCCTGGAGGCTTTCGGTACTGGCCATTCTACTTCTGGTTTACTCCTCCCACTGGTGAACTTGTAGATTTGGTATCTTGGTGGGTGGGGAAGAAACCTGACACAGTTTAACTTGTACCCAGAAGACCAGACAAGATTCTGGCACCACCTTTGGGGAAAGTTTTGGGCTTAAAGTGGTGACCGTTGACGCCATGTTGTGGCGGTGGCCACAGAAAAGGATCTTGCTGAAGAGTGTTCCACTGTTCATCCCCCTAAGAGGGAGTCTGGGGTGATGGACAGGTGTGGAAAGTGTTTATGCTTCAGTGACATTCGCCATAGGGTCACTGAATTATTTGACACATTTTATAAGTTTGCAGAGGGATTTGATTAAGGGACTGTCAAATACCTTCTCAGGATCCATTACTTCAGAGGCCTAATCATCCATGACTTCTCAGTTGGCTACCCTACAATCTGTTACAATTTTATCCATGAGGCTTATTTCGCATGCAGCCGAAGGCACCTCACGGGCAGTGGGTTCAAGCATCTCCATCAGGAGACATACCTGGATGGGCTTAAGTGATTTTGTGGAGCCCTACTCCTCATTTGTCAGTGCTCCTTGTGATGACATGACTTTTTGGTACCAGAGTGAAGGACACATTACCCAGATGTGAGAATGATGGAAAGACACTGTCTGCAGTGGGCATACATTTTTCGACCCCTCAGATCCTTTTCTAGCACAACGAGGTGGTCGGAAAATGTGGTTTAGGAAGTCCCATAATCCTTTCAAGGATACACATGGAGAAAGTTCTCCTAGGGGCAGAAGGGGTAACTCTAATGGTAGAAGCCGTCCCTCTGGCAGAGGAAGCCTGCAAAACCAGGGTTCCAGAGATTCTTTTTCTAAAAGACCCTACCAGCGCCCCTGAATGGAGTCGTCATTGTCCACCACTGGAGGCAATCAGGGGATAATTAACTCTGCACTGGAAATCCTGCCTAGAAATAAAAGATACTTGAGTGTAGAAAATTATATCCAGAGGCTGTCCTTTTTCCCTTCCACCTCTGATCCCTAGAAAAATCTCTGACGTTCCACCCAGTCAGGGAAGAAGCAGGAATTCAAATACAAAAGCTGGTAGAAAAAAGTCATCCAAGAGGTCCTGCCAAACTAGAGAGAATCCAGAACTTACTCAAGGTTCTTTTTAGTGTCAAAGAAAATAGCGAGCTGGAGACCAGTCTTGGATTTCAGCAACTTGAACAAGTCTCAGCATACCAAATTTCAAATGGTCACGATTCAGTCCATTCTTCCCTTCCTGGGCAAGGATGACTAGATGTGCTTGATAGACCTAGAGGATGCATACTATCACATAAAGATGAACAGATGATCCAGAAGGTATCTACGCTTCTGCCTGGGAGCCAGTCACTATCAGTTCAGAGCTCTGCCCTTTGGTCTCGCACAGTCCCCAGGGTGTTCACCAAAAGTATGGCAGTAGTAGTAGCGGCTCACTTGAGACTGCAAGGATTCAGGCTGTTTCAGTATCTAGATTGGCTCATTACTGCCTTGGCCAGACATTAATTGATGAGGGCAAGAGATCAGGTTCTTCAGACTTGTTCTCGTATCAAAATAACCATAAACTATGACAAGTCTCAACTACAGCCAATTCAGTTTGGAATTTATAGGAGCAATTTTCAATACAAACTCAATAATAGTTTGCACTTTTGAGGGAGGTAGTGAAGCTATCCAATCACAGGTCAGAAAAATAATCTGCAGTACCAAAATTTCAGCCTGCTTGGTCCTTCATGCTCTAGGGTCAGTGTCAGCAGTGATAACATTAGTACCTTTTAGCCAGATTTTATATGAAAATTCTCCAGTGGATGCTAGCAACACAGTGGTCGATAATTTGCCGACCCATTTCAACTCTGATAAGAATCAATCAAACATGCAAAAGATATCTCAGGTGATGGATTCAATCAGATCACGTTCTGCAAGGCTGTGTCCATTCATTCACCCTCAACCCAAGGTCATAGCGACCATGGACACTTCCCATTAGGTAGGCATTTTCTGGTGAAAACAGTCCAAGGCACTTTGTCCTCCGAAGAGTCCAACTTTTATATTGTCCTAGAGATGAGAGTAATGCAGTGCTATTAGTGTTTCAGGCCTTCAAGGATGTTCTCCCTCCAGGGATGATTGCAATTCAAACGGACAATGTCAGTAGTTCAGTACATCAACAATCAAGGTGAGACCGGATCATACCTCTTGTGCCAAGAAGCACTCAGTGTGTCAATGGGTGATATCGTCCAACTGCTTTCTCATAGCGACGCACAATCCAGGGAAGTCCAGTGTGATGGCAGACAAACTGAGCAGGTACATTCTTCTACCTCATGAGTGGGTGTCTCAATGAGAAAGTGATGGGAATGATTTTTCATTGATGGGGCCAGCCTTGCTGCAGTCTTTTTACTTCCACCCTAAACAACAAATGCAGTGGCTATTTTGCCCTAATCCCCCCCACAGGGGGGAAATCACCAAGAGATGCTCTACTTCATAGTTGGCTCCCCGGTCTACTTTATGCTTACCCACCAGTCCCATTCATTCCAAAATTTCTGCAGAAAGCTGCCAGATTGAAAAGCAACGTCCTCCTCATTGCACCTTACTTGCCTCGGCAAGTTTGGTTTCCTTTCCTTTGGCCTCACTTATTCCACCAATCTTGAATTCTGGATCTGACTCCAGACGACCTGTTTCACCAGATGGGCATGATCCATCCAGACATTTCAAACCTCAGGCTGATGGCCTGGTTTCTCCTATTCCATTAGTAGCTCGACAGCCAGTGCTCTCTTCCCCTGTTCTATGCATACTTTTATCTTCCCATAAACCTTTAACACAAAAGCTCTGTCCAAGTAAATGGAAGAGATTCATTTACTGAGCAGAACAAATTCACATTGATCCATTTTCCGCACCAACACACAACATACTGGACTTTTTAGCTTTACTTTTGAAAGAAGAAGCTAGTTCCTCAACCATTAAAGTTCAGTTAGCAGTAATATCAGATTTTCACATTTGGTTTGAAGGTTCTTTAGTAGCTTCTCAGTAATTGTGCACAACTTTCTTGCGAGGCACTCTTCATTTGAGACTCTCATTTAAGGACTCTACTGCAGAATCTGATACATTCCTCCTTTGAACCAGCAGCTAAATGTGACCTTATGTATCTTACTTGGAAAACTGTTCTAGTAGCCATTACCTTTGCTAGACGAATTTCACAGATTCAAGCGTTGCCTTCAAAACATCCATAGTTGATCTTTCACAAGGATCGAGTGACGCTACAAACAAAAGCCTCCTTCCTTCCCAATGTGGTGTCAGAATCAGATATCAGTCAATCCATTAATTTACCAGTATTCTTTTCAAATTGGATGTTCACAGGCAATTACATTTTTACCTGCATAGAACAATATAGATCAGAAAAACAGACCAATTGTTTCCTTTGCAGAATTGAAACTGGGTAAACCAGTTGCAAAAATATCTTTAGACAGATGGTTGATTACATTTCATTTATACATAACAAATTTGGTATTACCTTGCCAAAACCGGTACAGGCTCATTCAACTAGATCCATGGCAACTACTTCAGTCTTTCTAGCCAGAACTTCCATGGACAATATACGTACAACAGCAGCTTGGGCTACTCCCCATGCATTTGTTACTCATTGCAAACTGGATCTGGTCTCCAGGGGCAGTGTGTCATTTGGTTCAACTGTGCTCGGGAATATCCTTCCTTAGAGTCAATCCAGGATTGCAGGTAGCTGGGGACGTTGTCCCAACTGTTGAGGGTATGATGAAAATTGGCTACATCAGATAAAGAAGTTATGTACTCACCAGAAAGGCTCATCCAGACTCTGCTACACTTTGCTGTGAAGGAAAGGTTAGTTTGCTGTTATTTTTTGTATTATTGTATTGCCTTTCTATATTTTGAATACTGTAGTTTGTTTTCTTTACTTTGTGTTTTGCTTGCATTCTGTTTTAACAGCATATTAAAACCCATTTAAGTTGTCTTGTTAAATACCACTGTCTTCTAATTTCTCTCTACTTTCACTGGCTTATGTGAGTAATCACAAAATCATCATTTACCTTCAATTATTTAAATTTATTGGCCATCACTAGCACTTTCTCTAATACCTGCTGGAATATACTTTACAAAGAAAAAAAAGCCCCAAACCAAGCATGTCTGATTTCTCCTGTCCACCTGGTGAATCTGGGCATGTGCTAAACAGTCAAGAGGAGAAGGTTAACACCCACACCAACACCCACAGCTGAAGCAAGCAAACACCAATCACTAAGGCAAGACAATGTACCTAACACTTTAGTCATAGGTGACTCTATAGTCCGGCACACTGATGTCCCTCTCACCAGGTTGAATAAGGAGAAAATTAGTCAGCTGCGACTCTGTCATTGTCCATGTTGGAGTGAATGACTTGATGGACTACATGAAAAGAGACATGGACCTTCACCCAGAATGATACCACAATATAAGGATAAAATGATTGACTTCAACAATTGGCATCTGTCTGCCTGGGATGACATGATTGACAGACCACGATGCTTTGCCAGAGATGGTCTGCACTTACTGGCTAAGGCTCTTCCACCCCTATAGTGCCTTTTAGGCAAACTTCAAAGGACAAAACCACCACAAGTCTAAACCTCAAAATGCACTGGAGAACATCGATATCTGTGCAGTAACTGAGACCTGGTTCAAGGCTCGGATATTCACACCACCAGGCTAGTTAGCCAACACAATGTGTCTGAAATTCTCACTAGGTAAGACTGCAATCCAATTGTAGCTTGCTACAGATCCCCACCATACCCCAAGATTCACACCTTTCTAAACATACTGGAAAATATTAAGATAGAAAATCCCAGGATGCAAAATAAATGGCCCCTCAAACCCCGGAAGATTGCCAAATTCCTCTAAAGCCAAGAATACAGCATCCATGGGACCAGATGACATCCAGTTTGGGTTTCCAGGAAGTAAATAATGTGGAGTACCAACCTATGAACCATAACATTCCATCTGTGTTGTCCATTTTCATTCTTCCTCACCTTCTTGCCTACAAGCCCCATTCCCTTCTGTTCACAAACTTCTGTATGAATGAGTTCTTAAAAGGACATCACAAGTATAGTTTCTTTCTTTATGGAACATGTGCACTTTCATGTTGCTATAGTTGTGCATGTTATAAATTCCTTGTCTGGTAAATTCAGCAAACAAGATCTGAGGTACCGTAGAGCTAATGCTTTATGGGTAGGGGACAAGCTCGAGAGCTTCTTGGTTACCACAAGCTTTAGTAATGGCCGACTAGGATCCAAGGATAGGATCTGAACCCAAATGTTGAAGAATGAAAATAGACAAAACAGATTGAACATTGTGGTGAGTACAAAACTTCTTTTTTTGAGCGTCTTGACTCATTATAGTGATGTTCTTCGTGTTTCACTGTTGCAGTCATCACATTTGAATTATCCTGCCAGGGGTAGTCCTCAGTCAGCCCGAATACCAGAGGCTTAGTATTTCTGCGTCGGTTGCTGACGCTCCAGGACTAATGTCAGGTTGTCAGTGGTATAACATCAGGCAGCCAACGCCATTACATCAGTCTTTCTTGCCGAGGAGCCCGAAGCAGAAGCCGTTCACACGAGTGCCGGTCGGCCGCTACCGGAGTTTTCATTCCTGAACTGAAGTTGAAGTCTTCTAAAGTGAAGTACCCCATTGGGGATCCTTTTTTCTTACTCTAACTGATGTCAGAAAAAGTTAACAATTGTCTCGCCTGTGGAAAGCAAATACCACACCGAGACTTCCATTCTCACTGCATCACCTGCTTAGGCCCAGACCACGACGTCCCCTGCTGTCGCTTTTGTGCTTTGTTCAACTCCAGAACTATACATCGTCTGGCCCTTATTGTAGCTAGATATTTTTGCTCTCAGTCCTCGAATTCTGATATAGCTTTGGTAAGCTATCCGACTACTGATCCTCTGAAAAAATGTAAGGATAAAGACAGACACAGACCGCACAGGTCCAAAACTGCCACCGACGCCTCCGCTAAGCTAGTCGTCAGTTCTCCAATCCTCAGTGAGGAGCTTTCACAGCCCCTGATGCCTGCTTCTGTAGATTCGCAGGCCACTACCGAGACCCTTTCGGAGTCCAGAATGCCACGAGACTATTCTTCGACTAAAGATCCTGCGGATGTCTCTACCTTGGATAGGTCCGGAGCCGCTGAGCAGGCACTGGCTTCCGAGGAAATACTTCACACTACAGATATTCAACACAGACTGACGATGACTTTCGTGTCTTCAGTTCTTTCTTAAATTACCGAGTTTCTAAGTCCCGTGGGTACGAACTACACCCAAAAAAACAGACGACCCAAGCTCATACACCTGCTTTCTTGCCTCTGTCTCAAATGCTTAAAATGTTGTAAGACTTTATTATGCTTATTAGGGGAAGCCAGGTTACCCTTCCAAAAGGAAAAGAGACTTGTCCCCAGTAGTTTTATCTGAACAGGAGTCCGATGTCTCTGATGCATCTGAATATGAAGATATGCAACCCCTCTGCTTATGAGGATTCTGATAGAGAGGAATCCATTCCTTCTGCCTCTTCCCCCCGAAGATTTTTCATTTCGGGAAACCCTTCATACTTTAAGGGAGCATTTCCAGTGGGACTGTCGAAACTATCCTCAGGCAAAAAAGAGACTCGGGGAATTCTTAGAAGTACCACAGCACAGACCTTTTGCCATTCCTCCTGTCCTGGATGTTGTGGATGATGTTTTTATGTAATCCTGACACCCTTCCTCCTACTCCCAGGAAACCTGACTGGTATTAGAGTCCCTGACTCTCTCTCAAATTTCTTTCCAAAAATCCTACTACTGACCCAGAGGTCATCTATCAAGGACCTAAAGGAATTAAAGTAACTTCAGCTAAGAATCCCACTCCCTCAGACAGGGATTCCTGAGCTTTAGACAGATGGGGTAAAAAAGTATACAGCTCTGCTACTCTTGCTATTAGAGCATTAAATTGTCAGTTCCACATGCTGAAATGTCAGCAGCATACCATGGAACTCCTCAAACAAAATATCTTTCTTTCCTGCTTGTGCAGAAAATAAAGAATTACAAGAGCTAATGCATTCTCCAAGTCAAGTAACTAAGCACACCTTGCAATGTGGCTTTGATGCCCTAGAAGCATCTTGCAGGGCAGCAGTCACTGGTTCTGTCCTTAGAAGGCATGCCTGGCTTGAGGAACAGACCTTGCCAGACCATGTCAAATCCAAATTATTGGACGCACCATTGAACAAAGACAACTTATTTGGCACCAAGGCAGAAGAGGTCTTAAAAAAGATGGAAGAAAAAGCGAAATCTATGCAGACAGTTAAAGATGTCTTACAGGTTCAGCCTCTGAGGTTCAGTAGGCACTGCCCCTCCAAGCACTGGTCCTTTCCTGTCCCCTGCAGGCCAGCTCAGCCCAGATCCAGGGGAAGCAGACCCCCCAGACAGCAGCCCCAGAGAATGCAGAGATCTAAACAATGGAGTTCCTCCTCTTCAAAAACAAAGTGTGCAAAGCCACCCCCTTATGGTAAGAACTCACAATGACTTTACACCTCCACCCTTTACCTCTGCTCACCTGCTTGTGCCCCCAGTAAGAAAACTTTCCTTCCACGCAAGCAACTGGGCTACTACTACCAACGACCGATGGGTCCTCAACATAGTGTCCCAGGGGTACAAATTTTATTTCCACACTCTGCCATATCCAGAAGGGTTCCCAGATCTTCCTCCAAACCAGTGGGCAGAGGCCAAAAAGCAAGTCCTTTCCCTGCTGTCCATGAGGGCAATACAGCATGTTCCTGCAGAACAGATAGGCCAAGGTTTTCTACTCCACTCTTCCTGGTACCCAGTGAAGAGGGCACATGGCGCCCCATCCTCTATCCATTCTAAACACTTTTCTGGTGATACCAAAATTCAAAAATGCTCACCCTCCAACAGCTTCTACCAAGGATGCTTGGTTAGCCACCCTAGACCTAAAAGAGGCCTACCTACACATCCCAATCAGGGAATCATGCAGGAAATACCTACGTTTCAGGGCAGGATCTATGCACTTTCAGTTCTCTATGCTTCCCTTTGGCTTATCCACTGCTCCCAGAGTTTTCACAAAATGCCTGGCTCCCGCCATTGCTTTTTGCAGACAAAGAAATATTCAAATGTACCCATACTTGGATGATTGCCTGATTCAGGCAGACAGTCAGGAAAAGCTGTTACAGCACCTGACTTTTGTAAAGGACCTACTGACATCCCTGGGGTGTACTATCAACAAAAATAAATCAGAACTAGTCCCCACACAAAAAATTATATTCCTGGGAGCAATCCTGGACACAGCATCCCAGATAGCATTCCTTACTCCAGAAAAACAAGCCTACCTGACCGGCTACTTCTCTCAACTAGCCACCAGAATCCAGTTAACCACAAGGAAAATGCTGCAAGCTCTAGGGTTCATGGCTTCCTGCATCCTACTCATTCCATATGCCAGACTGCATATGAGGAAACTACAGTGGTACCTAAAAAGCCTTTGGTGTCAACACACTTAAGACCTGGAAACTCTCATACCAGTAATACCTTGTCTAAGGAAAGATTTTCTTTGGTGGGCAGCAGCTTGCAACCACAACAAGGGACTTCCTTTCTCACAACCCCACGCTGCCCAGACCCTCACCATAGACTCATCAGACTATGCCTGGGGTGCACACCTGGACAGCAGGTGCATTCAGGGCCACTGGAGCCCAAATCAAGTACATCTGCACATCAACCAAAAAGAGATGTTAGCTGTTCGTGCCCTGAACGCCTTCAGACCCCTACTCACCCTGGGGCCTCTACTGATCAAAACAGACAACACCACAGTGATTCGGTATATCAACAAGCAGGGAGGGGACTCATTGTTATTGTCTCTGCAGGCTCGCCATGACCCTTTAGCACACGGCCTCAGCCATGCAACTACACCTGCTAGCACAATTCCTGCCAGGCTCTGTAAACTCTCTGGCAGACAATTTAAGCAGAAACCTGCTAGACCCACATGAGTGGCAGCTAGACCACAGAACCTCCACCCTTGTAACCCAGAAATGGAGCACCCCGAAGGTCAGCCTCTTTGGCCTCCCACTCCATTCAGCAGCTTTGAAAATTCTGCACCAGGGAACCTCACAGCAAGGCCTTGAAAGTGGTTGCTCTATCCTTCCAGTGGGTAAACCTGTCGGTCTATGCATTTCTCCCTCTACCACTCATATCAAGGGTACTGCTCAAAATAAAGGAGGAAAAACCGAGGGCAATTCGGATTCCCCTAGAGTGGCCACACCAACACTGGTACCCACTGCTGTGCAGCTTGTCACCCCTTCCACCATGGCACCTATATCAGATCCCTACACTCCTGACCCAAGGGAATGGAGAATTCATGCATCCCCAATTGCAGACCCTCAACCTGGCAGCCTAGCTTATTCCCTGACCACCCCTTAAGCTGCAGGCCTTAAGCAAACACGTCCTAGATGTTATATGTGAGGCCAGATGCCCCAGCACTAGGAAATCCTATGCTGACAAGTGGAAAAGGTTTTGCACCTGGATCCAGGCTAATGGAGCCGGAACAGCACAGCCATCCCTACCTCTTATTCTGGATTACCTGGTAGACCAACTACACAGGCGTCTGTCCTTCTCTTCTATTAAAATTCATGCCTCTGCCATCTCTGCTCATTACAGCACAGAGCCTCCTCTCTTCTCACACCCTCTCATCAAACAGTTCCTAAGAGGGGCTAACAACTTAAGGCCACCCAGAAGAGTTCCTGCTCCAGCTTGGGACCTTAACTTTTTGTTGGAAAAACTCACCCTAACCCCCTTTGAACCTGCAGCTTCAGCAGAGTTAACAATTTTCTCTTAGAAAACAACCTTGCTTCTGGCCATCATTTCAGCTAGAAGAGTATCAGAGCTACAAGCACTCATGGCTGTAGAGCCCTTCATCATTTTCCATGCTGACCAAGTCTCACTCAGGACTAACCCATCTTCCATCTGAGGAGTCTGGGAGCTGACATTCTCTGGTCCAGTCTGGGGAGGACAGTCAAATCGAGTTTTTTTTTTATATCTGAACTGGTCTCTCGGGGCCTCGGCGCGTGTGAGTTCGGCTCCTACATCGGCCTTGGAGCTAACCCCCTTGGTGCTGGGGAAACCTAGTTCAAAACTATGGGCAGGGGGCTTTCGAGGAGATGAGTGTTGTCCCCACGGGCAGCTCCACTCATTCCTCTCCCAAAGGCACCTGTGTCCGTCTCAGCACAACCGATTCTACACAGACATGGAGACCCAAGGCCTCAGGATGTTCCAGTGGGTGAACCCCTCTTTTTCAAAACCTCTCCAGAATGCCCTTCTGAAGAGGTCCCTCGCAAGAGATTATGTAGGCAGAAGCATTTGGAAACCCCAGAGGTGTCTGTCACATCTGACACAGACCTCGATGACCCTCAAGGGTCCCCACAGTCGCCCTCTGAGGATGTCTCCTTTGCAGACATCCTAGAAATCCTTAAGCAGGAGGCGGCTGGAAGCCCATCACCCCTTCTGATGAGGAGTCTTTCTACCTGAAGGCTTTTGGGTTTTGCCCTTCTGCCACTTCGGTGTTTCTGCCTTTCGATGAACTTATGGATTTAGTTTGTCGAAAAGCGTGCGAGTCTCCAGACTCAGTAGACCCTGTCCCCAGAGGCAAAATATATTTATTGCATCCCCCAAGGATAAAACATTCCTTACAAAAGGTGTCCTGGTAGAAGCTGTGGTGGTGGTGGCAGCCAACAAGTAGGAGTTGTCAGAGTTGTCTACTTCTGTCCATTCCCCAAACAGAGTTGCGTATGATGGACAGATACGGAAAGTGCATGTGAAGTTGTTCTATCTCGCCATTCATTCTTACAGGTGGGTTCGGAGCCGATCCTCCCCTCCAAGTCAGCCTACTACAAAGCTCAAGGTCTTCAGACAGCTCGAGGCCAAGTCTCTATCCCATGATGTACCTAGAGTTACCCCAGATCTAGTTTGCTGCTGCAATAAATTGGAGGTTCCTCAGCAATAGCTTGGGCCAGTAAAACTTTATTATAAAAATGTTTTTCTTATAACTTGTTAATTCCACTTAGCTTTAACTTCTTTAGCAGTATATCTCTTTAGTGTATTCCTTGGTGTGCCTTTTTCATATTTAAATATAGCTTTTGGCCTTTGTTTTTCTAAAGACCTTTATAATTAGTGTAGTTAGTGTAGTTATATAGTTATTGTGTGCCTTTTATAACATTTGATATTTAGAAGTGCTTAGATATAGTTAGTCTGTGTGTGTGTTTAAAGTGACATTTTGTCACAGGATATTTAGCCCATAGTTTTTTATTAGGGCTTATAGATTTGGGTATGTCTTTAGTATATTGTTGTGGTTTCACTGATACTATGCAGTTCATTATGGCTGACCAGGATAGGGATAAATATCCTAAGTCAGGTTTCAAAAAATGTGGACAGAAAATGTCTGTAAAGGATAGCCATGTTAACTGTGTTTACTGTTTGGGAGCTTTACACCTTCACAAAAGTTGCTCCATTTGTCATTCCTTCTCTTCTAGGGTCCTTCAGGAGAGAAAGTTAAGTGCTAGAGGTCTAGTCAAACCTTCTTTTCAGGAAGCTTTGAGTGACCAGGACAGGTCTAGTAAATTTTCAAAGTCTTCCAAGGCTTCTACTTCTTCGTTAGTAAAAAAAGAAATCAAAAAAACTGTGAACGTCTGCTCCACAGCCTTCGGAGCAGGGCATCTTGTCCTTTCGGAACAGGTCCCTGGTCCTGGCACTGGTATCCAAAGTGCCTAAATCTCCACTCCTGCAATCTTTACCGCCTTCTATCCACTCATCTCTGTCTTCGATAAGCCTTTCCGATTTGGATGTGGATCGTGTGGTGCAAAAGTTGTTACAGGCACCGGTGTTTGCTAAATTTTTATTGGCTCTGACCCAACTGGTTTCAGAACCGAAGACTCTTTTTCTATCTACTACTTTTCCTCCTCTGAGCCATACCAGTCCTTCGGAGCCGGAGGAGTCTGACTTGATTGTTGAGCCTTCGGAGCAGACACCTGCTCCATTGTCTTTGGTTCCGTTTACTCTGACGTCCTCGGTGCCGATTGAGGAGTCTAGGAGCCGACTCTCTCCGGTCGGGTCCGGGGAGGATAGTCTGACTTGTCTGTTCCAACTCTCCCTCTCAGGGCTTCGGCTCAGATGAGCTTGGCTCCTACTTCTGGTTCGGAGCCTACTGTCCCAGTGCCGGGGTTATCGATGGCTTCCTCGGATCCATCGGTCCTTCTCATCAGAGAAGAGGTGCCTTCAAAGCCATGAGGAGAGTTATGTTTCCTAAGACATCTTCGGCTTCAGGTCCGGCTACCTCCTCCCCAAAAGTGCCTGTGTCCACTTCCGCTTCATAGATCCTTTCTAAGCATAGAGACCCAGAGCCACAGAAACCCCCATTGGGTGGTCCTTGCTCTTCCGAGACCTCACCAGAAGTTCCCACTGATGAGGTTCCTAGGAAGAGAATCTGTAAGAGGAAGTATTTAGACTCCCCACAGGAGTCTTTCACATCCGATACCGGCTTGGATGAATCAGAAGGGTCCCCATGGTCCCCCTCTGAGGATATCTCATTTGCAGAGATATTAGAAATCCTTAGGCAGAGGGGTGATGGGCAGTCCAACCCTACTGAAAATGAGTCTGTTCTCCTGAAGGCTTTCGGGTCTCAACCCTCCACCTCTTGGGTGTCTCTGTCCTTCGATGAGCTTATGGAGCTGGTCTCACTAAGGACATGGGAGTCTCCGGACACCATGGAGCCTGTCCCCAGGAGGCCTAATAAATTTATTTCTGCCCCCCAGGAAAAGTCCTTTTTTACCAAGGGAGTGCTAGTTGATGCCATGGTAGTGGCGGCAGCTACCAAAAAGGAGATTTCGGAAACTTCTTCCTCTATCCATCCACCTAACAGAGCCTCTAGGATCATGGATAGATACGAGAAGCACACGTACAGTTCAGCAACTTTTGCACTGCATTCACTCAACTATCTCACCCAATTTACAAGACTGCAAAGAGATCTCCTAAAAGAGCTTGGAGATTCTCTTCAGGGTACAGTAGCTGCAGGAGCTTCAGATAAAGTTGCCTTCCAGCTTCCTACCCTCAATTCCATGGTAAACTCATTCATGAGTCTCATTCCATATACAGCTGATGGAGCGAGTAGAGCAGCGGGTACAGGAATTGCTCTTAGGAGACACTCCTGGATGTGCTTGTGTTCCTTAGCGGAGCCCTTTATGTCATCCTTTGTCAGTAACCCTTTTGATGGCTCGTCCCTTTTCTTGCCCAAAGTTAAGGAAACTTTGACCAGGTGTGAACAGGAAGGAAAGACTGTCTGCCATCGGAGTCCGATTTTCCACTCCTACTAGACCCTACCCCAAGGGTAAAAGGGGAGGAAAGATGTGGTTCCGAAAAGTCCAAGGAGCCTTTCAGGACACACGTGGTGAATCCCCCCTCCAGGGCCAGAGGAGGGAGCAATAATGTAAGACTCTGCCCTCGTGGCAGAGGGGGTCTGCAAAACCAGGGTGACAGATCGGTTCTTTGGGAAGCCCTACCAGCGCTCCTGAAAGGAGGCCTGACTGTCCTACTCTGGAGGCAGTCAGAGGTCACTTATCTTTGTATTCAGATGCCTGGCTCAAAATAACAAACGACAACTGGGTACAAAGTATATTTTCAGAGGATATTTTATTCCTTTTGCCACACCCCCTCCATTTCCATTGACAGCAAAAATCCCGGATGTTCCACCCAGTTACAGGGAACAGGCAACAGTAGAGGTCCAAATGTTGCAAAGAAGGAGTTATCCAACCAGTCCCAGCAGACCAGATAGGATCCGGAACTTACTCAAGACTTTCTTTAGTTCCAAAAAAAGACAGGGGACTGGAGATCTATTTTGGACCTCAGCAGACTAAACTGGTCTGTCAAGAAAGAGAAGTTCTGTATGGTCACGCTTCAGTCGATACTTCCCTTTTTAGGGAAAAACAACTGGATGTGCTCGATAGATCTTCAGGATGTGTACTACCACATAAAAATGGCCAGACTATCCAGGGATCATCTGCGCTTCTGACTGGGAACCAATCATTACCACTTTCGAGCCCTGCCCTTTGGTCACGGTACAGCCACCAGAGTGTTCACCAAATGTATGGCAGTGGTCATGGCTCACCTGAGACGTTTAGGATTCCAGGTGTTTCTGTACCTAGACGATTGGCTCCTCACCGCCACCACCAGGCATCAGCTCATACAAACCAGGGACACCACTCTTTCTCTCTGCAGTCATCTGGGCATTACAGTAAACTCAAAAATCTGCCTTGTCGCCATTGCAACATACCATTATTACCGGAGCAGAATTGGACACCACCAGTTTGAGACTTCCAGCAGAGAGTGTCTTACTGCTCTGTCAGCAGGTCCACAATATCATATCCAAAGACAAGGCTCCAGCATCAGAAGTACTAAAATTGTTAGGCATGATGGCAGCTGCAGTATTAGCCATACTGTTGGGTCGCATGCACATGCGGATTCTGTAAAGGCTGTTATTCACTCAGTGGTCTTACCAAGAGCTCCCAATGTCTCATCTTATAATGATCACAAACACATGCAAAAAGTATCTTCAGTGGTGGTTGACCTTTCTTCATGTTAAGATAGGTTGTCCTTTTGTTCTACCCCCACCAGTGGCCACAGTGACCACGGACGCTTCCCTGATAGGGTGGGTGGGGGCATTTTCCGGGAAGAACAGCCCAAGGCACATGGACTGAACAGGAGACACATCTGCATATCAATGTCCTGGAAATGAGAGCAGTACTTTTAGTGTTGCAGGACTTCCAGGATTCTCTTCCTCTGGGAACAATTGCGATTCAGACAGACAACATGTCAGTGGTCTGGTACTTGAACAAACAAGGAGGAGCCAGGTCCTACATCCTTTGTCGCCAGGCCGTAAAAGTATGGCAATGGGCTATATCCACCCGGCGCTTTGTTAGCAACGCATATCCCGGGGAAATCCAACGTGATAGCAGACAAGCTGAGCAGAGCAATTTTGTTGCCCCATGAGTGGTCCCTCAAGAAAGAAATAGCTGAGAGAGTTTTCCACAGGTGGGACCAGCCTTAGTGTGACCTTTTCGCCAACCACATGAACATGAAATGCAGAAGTTACTTTGCCCTGATTCCCCCTCTAGGAGAAGCCCCAAGGGATGCACTCGTACAGGATTGGCCTCTGGGTCTCCTCTATGCATTCCCACCAAGTCCCTTGATACCCAAAGTACTACAGAAAGCAAAAGCCCTGGGAAGGACCATCATTTTAATAGCCCGTCATTGACCTCGTCAGATTTGATTTCCCTTCCTTCGACTTCATCAATTGGAGGACCCATGGATTCTGGACCCTGTTCCAGATCTTCTGACGCACTTGTCGGGGGAACTTCATCCCTCCCTGAAGCTGACGGCTTGGCTGCTCCAATTCCCAACATAGCCAGGTTCCATAACCTTTCTAATGAAACACAGCAGATTCTAATATCTTCTCATAAATCCTCTACTAGGAAGCTATACCTTAGCAAATGGAAAAAAAATATTATGTGGGCCTCTCAAAATACCAAGCCCCTATTGCCGCCATATTAGAGTTCTTGACTATGCTTTTCAGCAAAGGAGCTGCAGCAGCAGCAGTTCAGGTTCAACTTGCTGCTATCTGTAATTTTCTGCTTGAGTTTGAAGGATTGAACATAATGTCACACAAACTATCCAAAGCCTTTCTCAAAGGGACTTTTCATCTCAGACCACCTGTGAAATCCCTTTATTCCCCATGGAATCTAAATGTTATGCTTTCACACATTATTCTCCCTCCTTTCAAACCAACTTCCTCATGCGATTTGAAATATTTGTTATGGAAGACTATCTTTTTAGTAGTCATCACTTCTGCCCGCAGAGTGTCAGAGCTTCAAGCCTTGTCTATAAAGCCTCATCTGATTTTCCATGCTGACAGTCTCTCACTGCGAACTAATCCCTCATTTTTGCCCAAAGTTTGTACTGAAGCTAACCTTAACCATATTATAGATTTGCCAGTGTTCTTCCCCAAACACACCAACAACTTAGATTATATGTTGCACAAGCTTGATGTTCATAGACAGCTCAGATTTTACTTGGATAGAACAAAAGAGTTCAGGAAATCAGAATAGCTTTTCGTTTCCTGTTCAGATTCCAGAAAAGGTATGCCAGTGGCAAAAACAACTCTAAGTGGTTATTTGATTAAATGTTGTTGTTTGTCTTTCGGCTTTTCCCGGTTAGTGGTTGCCACAGCGGAACTCCGGTCCACTAATGATTGGCAGTAGATTTTCATGAACGCCGAGGTGCCAGCTCGACGTCCAGCCTTCAGCGAAGGCACGCCCATTTACGCATGTCTTTCGAACGCCCACCCAAACGCGAGGAGGACATGCAGACTCCACACAGAAGGCACTCCCCGCCCTCCTGCCGAGAATCGAACAGGAGTACCTCTTGCTGTGAGGCAACAACGCTACCGCTGCACCACCGCGGATATTAGTGAAAACCCCTCAAATAAAAAGTCATAATGTGTAGATATAATAAACTGCTTTATTTTCCTTCTCTGGACTGTTTTGATGTGAAGAAACATGCACCATAATTCTTCCAGTTATACACACTACATAGGTTAACACTTATGCATTTACTGAATGATGTCAGCACCACTAATGGAGAAAGGGAAGAAAATGGGAAGTTGCATGGGCGAGCTCCAGTATGCACCCAAGGGCTGTATGACGTTAAAGGCGGAGATGAACTTGTACCACCGTGATATCAAACTGCAGGGGAAAAAAAACAGCCACAGAATGGGCGCAAGGGCTCTAGTCTGAATGAATGCATGCTAATTTGTGTATGCCTTGATAGACAAAGCTTTCTAGTGAATCTCATCAACATGAAACTAGTTAAAGCTTCAGCAAAATGAAACAAACCAGTAAAAGCTTCACTGATATAAACAAACAAGCAAAACCTCCTGTGTGGGAGGCTTAAGCCCCTTTATTCAACTCGATGGTTCATTACTACAGAGTAAAATGAAAAGCCCTGCAGTTTTGAATTTCTTCCACCGCACAAGCAGAGACTGTAGCAAGAGAGATGGTCTATGGAGATCAGCGATAAGCGTGTTCAGAAATATGGAAGTATGCTTGACAAATTGAAACCTTTTTTAGTTTATACTTGACGAGGGCAAGGAAGTCTGCAAAAGGTCCTCTCAGCCTGCAACACAATACAGAAAGTGAAAACGAATAATATCGCAGGAATATTTTTTCTCACATGCAGTACCAAACCACTATCTGAAAATTATGTTTTCATATACTATGAAATCATTACTAAGAAGGTTAGAGAAAGCACAAGGAGTGAAAAAAAAACACTATGATGTCTTTTGTGGAAAATGGAAACAGCCAAGGGAAGAAAAAGCAGGCTGCCATGTTCTGAGAAAAGAAGCATTAGCAGATGTATCCGAAGGATGGAATGTGAAACAGCTCAGAATTGTACTACTACTTTTTTTTTGCTAGCTCTATAAAGCCAAATGTCTACAGTGTACACAAATTACACTGAACATCACACACAAGACAAACTACATCATGGGTACACTTTATCAAGCTGCAAACTGGATAACACCCTATATCCACTGCTATATTTCAATATTACTGCTCTGCTCTTATTCGCTGTAAAACAATGTTATATAACTGAAGCCATGTATCTACAATGGCAGGAGAATGCTGTGAATATGATCAGAATTATGTACATGATATGTTCAAAAAATTCACATCCACAGTGCAAACCACCATATAAATGATGCCATTAGGATAAAGAAAGAAGCATGTAGATTGACAAAAAAGGCCAAAGCACGTCATGGGGCATGGTATACCAGCAGGCTGCTTTCAATGTTTTATGCTGGATAGCACTTACACTGTGTTTGGGCTGGCTAGCTCTTAGTCTAAGTAAATCCCCTGATGTTGTTAGCACCCTGTCTGGAGTACAGCCAGCCAAGGGAAAAATGGCAGTTCACCTGATTTGTTTATTCAGCTGCTAATATGCCCTTACATCACAAACTTAAGGCTCATTCTACCAGAGCAGTGTCTACATCCTCTGCCTTTTCTGCTAGACTTTCTATAGACAATATCTGTGCAGCTGCCACTTGGTCAAGACCTCATACCTTTATCACTCATTGCAAAGTGGATAGGGCCTCCAGGGACAGGGCCTCTTTTGGGTCTACTGTCCTGAAAAACATACTGCCGTGAGCCAACTGAGAAAGATGGTGCTTGGGATGCTACCCAACTGTAAGAATGAACGGCGAGATAGGACAACTTCACATAAAGAAATTATGTACTTACCATAACGTTCCATATGAGTTGTTCATCTCACCTTCATTCTTACTTCCCACCCTCCTAACCCCTCCAGGGATTTTCGAGGACCGAGATACTAGATTCTTCCTGGTTGCTCAATCCTTCTATGGCTCAAGAGTGATAGAATGACACATGGTATTATATGCAACAAACAAGATCTGAGGTAACTCTAGGTGCATCATGGGATAGGAACTTGGCCTCAAGCTGTCTGAAGACCTTTAGCTTTGTAGTAGGCTGACTAAGAATGAAGGTGAGATGAACAACTCACATGGAACGTTATGGTAAGTACATAACTTCTTTAGCGACCTTTGTACTCAGGCCCTGGAATTATCTTACACATTTCACCAGGTTACAGAGAGATCTCTTGAAGGAGCTTGGAGATATTCTGCAGGGTTCAGTAGCTGCGGGAGTAGCAGATAGTGTCCTGCCAGCTCTCCACCTTAAATTCAGTAGTGAACTCATCCATGAGGCTCGTTTCTTATGCAGCTGATGGAGCAAGTAGGGCAGCGGGTTTAGGAATTACCCTTAGGAGACATTCCTGGATGTGCTTTTGTAACTTTGTGGAACCCTTCAAGTCATCCTTTAATGCCCCCTTTGACGGCTCATCCTTGTACAGGCCTAAGGTCAAAGACAGATGTGATCAGGAAGGAAAAACTCTCTCTGCTGTTGGAGTCTGTTTTTCCACACCTTCTAGGCCTTATTCTGAAGGTCAAAAGAGAGAAAGAATGTGGTTTGAAAATCCCAGAGTTTTTCAAGACATATGTGGTGAGCCTTCCCCCAGGGCGAAAGGGAGAAGCAATAATGGAAGATGCCGGCCATGCGGCAGAGGGGGTCCGCCGAAGCAGGGTGACAGAGATTCCTTCTTTGGCAAGCCCTTTTAGCACTCCTGAAAAGAAGGCCCATCTGTCACTCTCTGGAGGCAGTTGGGGGTCGATTATCTTTGTACCCAGACGCCTGGCTAAAAATAACGGACAAGTGGGTACAAAGCATCAGATCCAGAGATTACTCCATACCCTTTTGTATTCCTGCCCCATGCATAAAAATCATTCCAGATGTTCCACCTAGTCACAGGAAACAAGCAACCCTAGAAATACAGAAGTTATTAGAAAAAGTGTCATCCATCTGGTCCCCGCAGACCAGATAGGATCCGGGACTTACTCCAGGTTCTTTTTAGTTCCGGGTTCTTTTTAGTTCCGTAGAAAACAGGGGACTGGAGACCATACTGGATCTCAGAAGACTGAACAAATCTGTAAAAAAGACTAAGTTCTGGATGATAACACTGTAGTCGATACTTCCTTTTCTGGGAAAAAGACAGTTGGATGTGCTCTGTAGACCTCCAGGATGCGTACTACCACATACAAATGGACAAACCATCCGGGTGTCATCTGTGCTTTCCGCTGGGAGCCAGCCACTACCAATTTCGAGCTCTGCCCTTGGTCTCACTACAGCCCCCAGAGTGTTCACCAAATGTATGGCAGTAGTTACGGCTCACCTGAGACGTTTAGGATTCAGAGTGTTTCTATATCTTGACGACTGGCTCCTAACCACCACCACCAAGCATCTACTAACAGAAGCAAGAGACACCACTTTGAAACTTTGTTCTTGTTTGGGGATTACAATAAAGTATGAAAAGTGTGCCTTATTGCCATCTCAACATATCGTTTTTATATGCGCAGATTTAGACACTACAAAAATGGTCAGGCTTCCAACAGAGAGAGTAAAAGCCTTTCAGTTACAGGTTCTAGACCTTCTTTTCAAAAGAAAGACTCAAGCAAGGACAGTTCTAAAAGTACTAGGCACCACGGCAGCAGCTATAAACGTAATTCCCTTAGCGCGGTTGCACATGAGAATTCTACAGTGGCTGCTGTTCATTCAGTGGTCCATGCAGGAGCTTCCAATGTCACACCAGATTATGTTAACAGAATCTTGCATTAGAGACCTTCGTAGGTGGCTTCACTCCTATCAAGTAACTTTAGGTCGACCTTTTGTTCTCCCTCCACCGCTGGCCATGGTGCCCATGGATGCTTCCCAGATAGGGGGTGGGGCATTATCAGGGAAGAACAGTCCAAAGCACTTGGCAGGATCATGAGGCCCACTTGAACCTCAATGTCCTAGAAATGAGAGCAGTGCTTCTTGCATTGCAGGCATTCCAAGACTCTCTTCCACTAGGAACAATTGCGATCCAAACTGACAGTGTCAGTGGTATGGTATATAAACAGACAAGGAGGAACCAGATCTTAACCCCCTTTGTTGAGAGGCCCTGAGACTGTGGCAGTGAGCAACCACCTCTCAGTGCTTTCTGGTAGCAACTCATATCCCGGGAAAATCCAACATGATAGCAGACAAACTCAGCAGAGCAATACTGATGACTCACGAGTGGTCCCCGAAACAAGACGTCGCAGAAATGATTTTCTGAAAATGGGACCAGCCTTGCTGCTATGTTTGTCACATCCATGAATGCCAAATGCAGCAGCTACTTTGCCCTAATCCCCCCTCCAGGGGATTCCCCAAGGGATGCACTTGTACACGATTAACCCCTGGGTCTCCTCTACGCCTTCCCTCCATTTCCATTGATTCCCAAAATTCTTCAGAAAGCCAGCACATTGGGAAGGACCTTAATACGTGTAGCCCCTTACTACTGGCCTTGTCAAATTTGTTTCCCCTTCTTGCGGCCTCATCTTCAGTAGAAGCCTTGGATTCTGGATCAAGTGCCAGATCATCTGACCCATCCATCGGGAATGCTCCATCCATCTCTTCAGACCCTCAAGTTGATAGCTTGGCTGCTCCGATTCCAAACATAGCCAAGCTGGGTGTATATTAAATCAGCAAACGCTTAAAAAAGCGAACAGTGATTTATTGACCCCACAAAAGCGAAAGCTTACAATCCCGTACACTTGGAACAGTGATTTTTTTCCCCAGGGAAAAAAATCGCTGTTCCACAAAAAAAAAAAACTTCAAAACATTAAAGTGTGGGGCTTCACCCCCCCCATGTGGGGGGCTTTGCCTCCCCTACTTAAATATAAAAACTCTGAGATCACATTACAGTGATGAAAACGGCAAAGTAATGGAGGCGGCCATGCGATTTCTTTCCCAGGGAAGGAAATCGCTTATATGCAGTTTCGCTATTTTGCTGTTTCGTGCTTTCAAGTTAGATCAAGACACATTCGAAGGATTGCGTCTTCGATTATATAATAGGAACCCGCCAGGCTACCTAACCTTGCACTGTCAGTGCATAATATCCTGATTTCATCTAACAAAACTTCTACAAGAAGGTTATATCTCAGGAAATGGAAAGATTTTCCTCCTGGGCCTTAAATCATATTGACCCGCTTCTGCACCTATATCTTCCATTGGGTCTATATTACCAGAACAAAACTCCTTTTGAGCGAATACCAAAACACCGACATGAATTGCGCAAACTGTGAGAATACCCAAAGCACTAAACCGCGAAATTTTAAATCTTGAACCGTCCTAGTCGGCCAACCCCACCACCCGCTACATACTACCTACCCAAACAAAATAAATAAACCACATACATACACTAACCAAACCCTACTTCTAACCCTAAAGTAAAGCACCAAAACCTTACTTCTAACCCTACACTATACCCCACATACACAACTATCTATGCACTATCCTTAACCCCTCCCTAACCCTAAGGTCCTTAACTACTGCACACTTCCCCTACGAAAATATAAACAAAATAAATAATCCACATGCGTACATTTACCAAAACCCTACTCCTAACCCTACACTAAATCTTACATACATTAATTATCTATGCACTTGCCTTAACCCGCACCCTAACCCTAAGGTCCGTAACTATCGCACACTTACCTTATGGAGCTATACCACAGGCAGGCCAACCATGGTAATTCGACGTTTCCAAATTCGCGGTTTTGGACTTTTGCTGTAATGCCGGTTCGCGCAATATTGTCGACATTTACGGATTCGCTTAAACGGACTTTCGCTCTCGTAATAGGGAACCCTTCCATTCTGGAATTCTTAAAGCTTTTTAATGACTGAGAAGCTGCAGCTACTATTCGAATAAAATTGGCAGAAATCTCTAATTTTCATTTTGGAGAAGGGGGACCAAACATTGTCCCACAGACTTTCTAAATCTTTCTTGTGCAGTACTAACCTGTTGAGACCACCCATTAAACCACCTCTATCTCCATGGAACCTAAATTTTGTATTATCCCGTATAGTTCTTTCCCCCCCATTGAACCTGCGTCATCCTGTGACTTGAAGTCCTTATCCTGGAATACTATTTTCTTAATGGCTGTCACTTCAGCTAGGAGGGTTTTGGAGTTACAAGCATTATCTGTCAAACCCTCGTATATGCTGTTTCACAATGACAGAGTCTCCTTTCGCACAGACCCATCATTTTTACCAAACGTATGTTCAGAATCAAACTTAAATCAGTCCATAGACTTACCAGTTATTTTCCCCAAGTATGGTAACAAGGCAGAATATATGCTGCACCAACTTGATGTACATAGACAATTATGTTTCTATTCACACAAAACAAAGGACTTTAGAAAGACTGACCAATTGTTTGTATGCTTTTCAGACTGCAAGAAAGGTGCTTCAGTTGCAAAACCCACTCTATTCCAGATGGTTGTCAGACTGCATTTCAGTCACCTATCAGTCAGTAAACAACTGCCAGACAAAATAAGAGCTCATTCTATCAGGGCTATTTCCACTTCTGCTTTTTGTACAAAATTGCCAATTGATACCATTTGTGTGACAGCAACGTGGCAAGGCCTCATACTTATATCACTCATTTACAAAGTGGATTTGGCCTCCAGGGACAAGGGCCTCTTTTGGGTCCACTGTTCTGAAGAATGTTCTCCTGTGAGCCACCCAAGAAAGATGGTGCAAGGGACACTGTCCCACAAGTTCAAAATGAAGGCGAGATAGGACAACGTCACATGAAGTTATGTACTCACCATAACATTCCATGCGAGTTTCCCCTCTCGCCTTCATTTTTACATTCCACGCTCCTACCTCTGACCATTTAGCTCCTGGAGGTTAGAGAGGTTACTATTTGGCATCTAATATTCTCTGACTCTCTTCTTGGCTTATAAAGTAATAAGGAATTCTTATATACGCACATTAGTATTCCAGCAAACAAGAGCATCATGGGATAGGGAGTAAGCCACAAGCTAGTTGGAGATGTCGAGCTTACGTTATGGTGAATACATAACTTTTTTTATGAAGCGGAGAATGTTTTTGTGGAAAACTTTATTAGACAAGTAACTAGTGAAAGACAATGAGGTATAAAGTGATGGAGGAAGGAACACGTGATCTGATGTTGCCTTCTTTTGCTCTTCACCTATGAGTTTCTGATCTGAGCATTGGATCTGACTCTACTGCATGCCAAAGCTGTAGGCTCCAACATCTGAGCTCCTGCTCTACCCCTGATGCTCCTCTCCTCCAAAGCCCTCTGATGTCATTTGCTGCGTTTTGCTAGGCATCGGGCTGTTGACACTCTAAGCTCCTCAAGGCTTTCTTCAGTCAATGAGTGATATTTCTTGCAATTTATACAAGTATTATTGTTAGTGTTTTACTCTATTAGTACCTCCTTTCTCTTGCTTTTTATAGAGTATATATATATATATATATATATATATATATATATATATATATATATATATATATATAATATATATATATATATATATATATATATATATATATATATATATATATATATATATTGCTTCTAGTTTTTCAAAGTGAGTTAGTTAGGTCTAAGTGCTTCGTACGTGTGTGGTTTTTGTGTGCTTGTGTTCTTTTTCTTGTTGCTGTTTTTTCCTCTGGCATTGCAATCCTAATCCACTGAGTTTAAAAAGTGCAGCACTTGTGGGCACAAAATCCCACTATCAGATGTGTACTCTGAATGTGTAGTTTGTTTGGGGGCTGCCAATCTTGATTCTGCCTGTGCTGTTTTTGCCGGCTTTAATCAGCGGGCATTGATTGATCGCTGTAGCAAACTTATTTTGAAGGTACTTCTAGTTCCTCCTCTTCAGCCACTCCTTCCCCTTCAAGGGTTCAAACCCCCACCAAGAAACAGAGAGGAAGAGATTCCCCCAGCAGACCTCAACTTTGAAGCTTTGGCTCCAACAGGGGTGCCTGCTCTGTCCTGATCTCCCTCAGCTTTTAAGGTGATGGAGAGGGTTCTCTCTCTAGCCAGAAGAGACTCTACTCTATCTGCTTTGGACTCTGGTCCCCTCCAGCAGCCTTTGTCTGAGACATCTCCTCTGTCCCCTCCAGGGCAGCCTGCCCAAGTGGACATCCAGCCTCCTTCCCATTTGGAACCCCCGTAGTTTTCCAGTATCTCTCCAAAACACGCAAACAAAGAGGTCCCTCAGAAGCACCAGTGTAAAAGGAGACACTTGGATTCCACCTCGGAATCTCTCACAGAGGACAACGATCTTGATGAAGGCAAAAGATCCTCCAGATCTCCACCTAAGGATGTCTCTTTTGGAGACATCATGGAAACCTCCACCAAAAGGGTGGTTGGTCTTCCAAATTCCTAATCCAGAGGAATCGGCATTTCTGGAAGCCTTTGGGTCAGGCCCATCTACTTATTGGGTGTCCCCCCTGTGGACCCCCTTATTGCCCTTGTGTTCTGCAGGGTGTGGAAGGAACCAAACACAGTGGAATCTATTCTGAAGCAGCCTGATAAGATCCTTGGTGCTCCTTCTGATCAACCACACTGGACTAAAGGGATTCCCGTCGATGTCATGGTGGTTGCAGCCGCTACCAAAAAGTAGCTGGCCCAGCAGAGCTGCACTGTCCATCCCCCTAACAGGGAGTCTAGGGCTTTGGACAGATTTGGAAAGTGGGTTTACGCTTCAGTGACCTTCGCATTACGAGTGCTGAACTGACTGACACATGTAACCAGGCTACAGAGGGACTTGGTTAAGGAGCTCAATAGCTTGGTTCAAGGGTCTAAGTCTGCCGAGGAACAGAAGTCCTATTCCTTAAGAATGACCACCCTCCAGTCTATTTCCAGTACATCCATGAGGTTAATCTCTCATGCTGCAGAGGTTGCCTCACTGGCGGACAGATCATGCAATGCCGTCAGATGGCATGCCCGAATGTGGCTGTGAGATTTTTCAGAACCCTATAAGGCATCATTGGTCAACACTCCTTTTGACGGATACCTTTTTTGGTCTGACAGACGTACTTTCTCATAACCTTCGCTGACATTCTCAATAATAATCTGCCCAAGCAACAGAGACCTCCAAAGCAGAAACTCAGGCAACCTCCACCCCTCAACACAACACAAAAGACACATAACCCATAGACTCAGTGTGCCACTCAACCACAGCCCATAAGATAAAACAACGTACCAAACACATTAGTCATAGTTGACTTTATAGTATGTTCCACTCGCCAGACTAGACAAGGAGAAGGTTACTGTCTGCTGCCTGTCTGGTGCCAGGATCTGCCACATAACCCACAAACTCAGGTCACTCCACAACAAGTACAGATATGACTCTGTCACCTGAGCCCTGAGTAGCATCCTACCTTCGCCCAGAATGATACTGTAGTACAAGGACAAAATGATTGACTTCAACAACTGGCTAAGCTTCTGGTGTCATTCTAAGGGGATCCAGTATCTATCTGCCTGGGACAACATGGTCGACAGGCCTTGATTCTTTGCCAGAGATGGTCTGCACCTGTCGCCCCTGGGATTCTGGAAACTGGCTAAGGCTCTTGCCACCCCATATAGTGCCTTTTTTAGTCAAGGTTCAAACGATAAACCCTCCACTGTAACAGGTACATGCAATCAAAAACTGAGGGTAATGCTACTCAACGCTAGAAGTCTAACCCTCCTTCAAATGGAGAACATCGATATCTGTGCAGTGACTGATACCTGGTTCAAGGCTTCAGAGACCACCTCTGCATAACCAGGCTATAACTCGTACCATACTTTTCGGCCATCTAACCTGGACTGGAACACCAAAAGCAGAGGTGTGTCCATATTTGTCGAGCATATCCCTCCAGGCTAGTTGCCCAACACAATGCATCTGAAATTATCCAAGTGCAATTAACTCTGGGCAAAACTGTAATCCAAATAGCTTGCTACAGATCCCCCCTACCATGCCTCAGGATTCCCACTCCTCTTTTCTTAATATACTGGAAAATATTAGGGTTCAACCAAACACTCTAATAATGGGCGATTTTAACGACCCCACCATTAACTGGGAAAATTACTTTTGTACCAACTCCTTCACTCAACGCTTTCTAAAATTCATAAATTCCAATGCCCTGGATCAACTTATCCACACCCCAACCAGGGGCAACAATATCCTAGACCTAGTCATTACCAACATGAGTGACCGGTGTTCCACACCTGAAGTCATCTCCTCATTGGTCAGATCCGACCATAAGCTAATCACCATAGATATCCACATCCTGCCCCCACCCCCCCCATCAAGGAAACCACTGTAAAAAAATTTCTCCAAAGCCAACTTCATGCTTCTTAAGACAGAAGTGGCAAACTTCACAACACCCATGCAGATGACTGCTGAATCCTACACAAATGCACTCTATAAGCACTTACACGAGTGTATGGATCGTGCTATCCTCAACAGAACCAAGACACTATCCTCAAAAAAAAAAAAAAAAAGCCAATCTGGTGGTCCCCAGCTATAAACAAACTCTACAGCAGAAGGAAGAAACGGTTGCAAAAGAGAGTAAAATCCCATGAGTGGAGGAGCTCCCTGGTCAGCCTCAGTAAGAAGCTAAGATCCCTCATAAGATCCTCCAAAGCTAGCTACGAAAACAAGATTGCCACTGATTCCAAAGACAACCATAAAGCATTCTACAGCTATGTCAAGAATCTCAATGGCAAGACCCATATCTGCTCTTGAGTTACAACACAATGGGATGAGTATCACAGAACCAGCTGATATCGCTAACATCATGGCTGATAGGTTCAGTGCTAACTTTACCCCCCTATTACCCCCTAAAGGGCCCACAGCTATACCGGAAGAATGCAGAGCCCCTGCAATCACAGCTGCAGAGGTAAGGACTGTGCACTCCAAAGCCAAAAACACAGCATCCATGGAACCAGACAATATCCCAGGCTGCATTCTGCACAAACTTCAGAACAAACTGGCTCCTCACATAAGCACCATGTTCAGTCATACCCTCACGTCAGGCTTTGTACCCACTGAATGGCGCACAGCAATAGTTATACCACTCCACAAGGGGGGGAGCCACCATGGACCCTGGGAACTATTGCTCTATTAGCTTGACAAGCCTGGTCTGCAAGGCAATGGAACTTATCATGGAACTCATAAACAAAGACATTGGTAACCTCCAAACTCTGGACCCCACCCAGTTCGGGTTTGTAAAAGACATCATGCCTTCTGAACTTGATCAACTTCTTTGAAATGGTCACCAAAGCCGCAGACGAGGGTAAGGCAGTTCACACAGCCTATCTTGCCCTTGCCAAGGCTTTCGACACCATCCCCATTCTGGAATTGTAGATAAACTCACTAAACTGGGTATAAATCCTTACATCACAAGATGGGTCGCCAGCTGGCTCACCGACGGAACCCACACTGTAAAAGTTGCAGACTCCAAATCTAACTTTCAAGCAGTGACAAGTGGAGTGCCACTGGGTCCTCTCCTGTTTGGTATCTACTTCTTTGAATTATGGGCTAACACAAGGGCCTCTGGCTGACGAAGTTCGCAGATTACTGCAAATTAGGTGCCATAGCAGAGTCCCCAAATGACTTGGAAATCCTACAAAAGGGCCTCACTGAGACAGATGCCTGGTGTCAGAGCCATGGCTTCAAGCTCAACGCCAAAAAGTGCATGGTCATCCCCTTTGGAAAAAACTCTGTACCCATGAACTACCACATAGGTGGCAGTCCACTTAATGCCAAAGGTGTGATAAGAGACAGTAGTCTCACCTTTGATAATCACATCACCACAGTAGTCAGGAAATCCTATGTGGCACACCTCATCACGAATGGGTTCTTATCCAGAAAAAGAGGTCATTGTTCCCTCTACTCAGCATTCATTAGACCCATTATTGAGTACAACGCCCAGTTTGGAATGTACCTCACAAGACATCTGCAACAGCTGGAAAGGCCTCAGAAGTACCTCACAAAAAGGATTATGGGACTCAAACAGATGCCGTCTGCTGACTGTCTCAAAAAAACTCCAGCTTTACTCCATAGCATATTGCCTACTCTGAGGTGATCTCTGCCTAATGTACAAAGCTATGTTAAACCCAGAGCTGTTGGACATGCTACACCTTAAGAAATCCCAATCCCTCTGAGATACACACTCTAGGGACCTAAACCTTGTCACCACAATAAACAGAACATGCTGGAGGGATAGATTCCTGTCCCAGAGTCTTCCCAGACTCTGGAACGAGCTATTGATCTATGTCAAGCAGAGTTCCTCTATAACACACTTCAAGAAAAATCTTGAGTGGATGGGAAATAGGAAATTCACCCTGGGGATCACTTCTGTGGCTCTGCTCAACAGGGGCATAGGAAAATGACTTTCTTGGGTGGCAAAAGCCAGGAAAACTTGCTTGCTAAGCTTACATAGGCCCTTGGGCCGATAGCCTAGTTACTATGAACATATGAAAAGAATGGAAAGACCTTGTCTGCCGTCTGGATATGTTTCTGTACCCCACAATGGACCTTTTCCTGGAAACAGCCTGAAGGTAAGAAGTTGTGATTCTGTAAATCGCAATGTCCTTTTCAGGATTCACAAAGGGACCTTTCTCCCAGAGGTAGAGAGGGAAATATTTATAACAGATACCCTAGCAGCAGAGGGCGTCCAGTGAATCAAGGGTCTTGAGATTCTTTCTCAGACAGACCCAGTCAATGGCCCTGAAGGGTTGCCCGACTGCTCACCTCTGGAGGCAGTTGGGGGACACTTGTCTCTACACTGGACAGCCTGGGAACCTTCACAAAAGATCATTGGGTGTTAAAAAATTATAGCCAGAGGCTATTCTATACCTTTTTTCCAAAAACCCTCAACAAGGAAAATCCCCCCTGGTGTTCCACCCAATCAGCGGGAGGCGGCAGTATTAAAGATTGTAAAGCTGCTCTTAGAGTCATCCAAAGTGTCCCCCAGACCAGCTTGGATTAGGCTTTTACTCAAGATTCTTTTTAGTGCCCAAAAAGATGGGGGATCTCACTCAGACCATTCTGGATCTTCCCTCCCTAAACAAGTCGATTGCCAATTCAAAGTTCTGAATGGTTGCATTACAGTCCATTCTCCTCTTCCTGCAGAAGGGCAACTGGATGTGCTCTATAGACCTTCAGGGTTTGTGCTATCACATCAAGATTAACAGGTGCTCCAGAAGGTATCTCTGCTTCAGGCTGAGAGATGATTACTATCAGTTCCAAGCATTGCCCTTTGGTCTAACTACAGCCCCCAGGGTGTTTACCAAATGCATGGCTGTAGTAGCAGCTCACTTGAAACTGCAAGGATTCCAGGTGTTTCCTTACCTAGACGATTGGATTTTAACTGCTCCCACCAGGCATTGACTCCTTCAAGCCAGAGAATATCTATTTCAGCTAGTCTCAAACTTGGGCATCTCTGTCAATCTAAACAAGTCCCATCATCTTGCATTTAGTCATAGACTTTATCAGAGCTCGTTTGGACACCACTCGTTCTCTAGCCCTTGTTATTTCTGACAGGATTTCCAATCTGAGAACTATTGTCAAACAGATAATGGACACTGCCCCCCCCCCCAAGCAGGTCTTATCCTTCTGGCCTTGGCATCCATGGCGGTGACAGTCATTCTGGTACTTTTAGCCTGCCTTTATATGAGAGTTCTTCAATGGACCTTAGCTGTACAATCGTCTCTTCTTCAGTACCCTTTGAACTACAGAATCAAGGTCTCACGAGCATGCAAACAGTTTCTCATGTGGTGTATTCAATACGATCTTTTCCAGGGTCGGCCATTCGTTCCCTCCCTTCAGCCACTGTGACCACGGACACATCCCAATTCAGGTGGGAGGCATTATCTGGGACAAAGTCCAAGGCATGTGGCCCTCCAGAGACCAATTTGCATTTAAACGTTTTAGAGATGAGAGCGGTGCTTCTCGCATTGCAAGCCCTCGATTCCTGTCTTCCTACCAGAACTGTTGCTATTCAGACGGACATGTCAGTAGTCTGGTATATCAGCAGGCAAGGAGGAACCAGATCTTATCCCTTGTGTCAAGAGGCCATGAGGTTGTGGCAGTAGGCAATTTCTCCCAACTTTCTCATAGCGACTCGCATTCCGGGGAAGTTTAACATCCTAGTGGACAGGCTCAGAAGGACCATTCTTATGCCGCATGAGTGATGTCTCAATCCTGCAGTGGTGAATGTGATCTTTCAGAAATGGGGTTAACCTCGCTGTGACCTGTTTGCATCTCCCTCCATTACCAAGCGCAGTGATTTTTTTTTTTATGGCTGATCCGTCCTCAGGGACAGTTGCCAAGAGATGCTCTAATTCATGCTTGGCCCCCCCAGTCTACTCTATGCCTTCCCTCACTTTTTGCTCATTCCCAAATTTCTACAGGAAGCACAAAAGTTGAAGTGCCAAGTCATACTCATTGCCCCTTTTTGGCCCCATCAAGTGTGATTCCCCTTCCTTTGGTCTCACCTGGTTTTCCACCTGGGACTCCGGATGCCTATCCAGATCTCTTGTCACAACCCTCAGGGCACTCCCGTCCATACCTTCTGAACCTGAAACTAACCACTTGGTTTCTCACTTCCAGTAATGGCTGGAACTCCTGGGCTTTCTTCCCAAATCAGACTTATTGCAGCACACAAACCAGCCACCAGAAAGCTATACAACAGTAAGTGGAAGAGGTTCTATATATGGGCTCATCAGAACAATTTAGACCCCTTTTCTGCACCAGTCTCTGCAGTTTTTGGATGTCTTGGCTTATCTCTTTAATAAAGGTGCAAGTTTTTCTACGGTGAAAGTGCAGCTTGCCACCATTTCCAATTTTCACGTAAAGGAGAATTATTTTTCCTTAGCCTCATTTAAACTGTGCAAGGCCTTACCTGAAGGATCTTCCATCCTCCCTGTTAAGGATCCTGCTCTTCCTTGGGACCCTCACCGTGGTTCTTCAGGCCTTAGTTTCACCCCCCCCCCACCTTTGAACATTCAGTGAGAGTAGACTTGGTTTCTGACTTGGAAAACTATTTTTGTGGCAGTTACTTCCTCCAAAAGAGTATCTGAGCTACAGGCTTTGTCTTGTAAGCTTCCATCTGATTTTTCACAAGAACAGAGTTATTTTACATACTAATCCTTACTTTTTGCCCAAGGTCACTTCTGAGGCTAATTTAAACCAAGTCATCAATCTTCCTGTTTTCTTTCCAAAATTTCAAAACAAGGGAGAGTACCTTCTTCAACCAGTGGATGTACATAGACAACTCCACTTCTGTGTGGATAGAACCAAAACATTCAGGAAATCTGACCAGCTCTTTGTGTCCTTTTCCAAGTCCAGATTAGTTAAACCAATTTCCAAGGTTACTGTAGCCCATTGGATAGCCAGTTGTATCAAACTTGCTTATTCCTCTAAGGGCATGTCATACCTGGTCATGTTAAGGCCCATTCTACTAGATCTGTTTCTACTATTTCAGCCTTCTGGTCGAAACTTCCCTGAGATGAAATTTGTGCAGCTGCTACTTGGTCTAACCATCACACCATTATTTTCCATTACAAACTGGGCATTATTTCTAGGACCAGGGCATCTTTTGGTTCTGCTGTGCTCCGGAATATCCTTACTTGAGGGCCTTCAAAGTTATTTCAGTAGCTGGGGACTGTGTCCCATAGGTGAAGAGCTAATGAAGGCAACATCAAATAAAGAGGTTATGTACTCACCATAACGTTCCATGTATGTTGCCTCTCATTTGCTCTTCAACCTTCCCTTCCTCCATGCCCCTGCCTTTTGAAGGACCTAACAGAGCATTTTTGGACAGATTCTGTTTTCCTTTGAGCTCCTGAAGTATCCCTACTTGGCTTATTCTTTTGCTACGTAATTTCTTCCTGTTTATTTGTATCATGATTTTGTGATGTACTATGCTGCCGCAAACTCGATCTGAGGGATTTGGAGGAGAGGAGCATCATTGATAGGGGAGGAGCTTGGAAATTGGAGCCTACAGCTTTGGCATGCAGCCGAGTTGGATCCGATGTTCTGATCTGAAACCCATAGGTGAAGAACAAATGAGAGGCAACAACACAGATGGAACGTTATGGTGAGTGCATAACTTCTTTTTGACTTTAGTGAAGAAAAACATTGTTTTTGTGTTGTAAAAAAAGAATGTCATTAATTTGGGGGAAAGATTTAAAAATTAATATAGATGAGTAGGATTTAAATATATAAATATAATGTATGCGAAGTGTAGTAAAGTAAAAAATGTGATATTGTTTAATGGGATAAAGTACTGTGTGACAATTTAGGTGATGTGGAAAAAAAGATGTGAGAATTTGTTATAACAAGAAAATGGAACACTTTGTATTATCTGGAATAAGGAAATGGTTGTGAAAGAAAGGGCGGGGATAGAGGGTAATGTAGAATAAAGTGAAAGGAAATAGAATTGTTAAGTTAATATCTTTTGTGTTGATAACTTGTAAATTTAAGTGTAAATGTAGAAAAAGTGAGAGAGTAATTGTTAGTTTTTTATATGGTATAAAATGAATGGTTTAACCAACAGATGTGTTGTTTTCTTTCATTCCTTAACTGATGGGTCTTGGAACCAACCTTGAAACTGACTCTGCCACTTTTACTCTATGCTCCAGCTGTCAAGCTCCTCATTTTACCCATAATGCCTCACTATCCTGGTATACCTCCGATCTCATTTGGCGTCACATTGTTCGGATGTAGATTTCTACTCTTGTGCTAAGGAGGTTAACTATATATATATATATATATATATATATATATATATATATATATTTTTTTTTTTTTTTTTTTGTGTGAGAATTTTTATCTCCAATATTTCTTTCCTTTTCCTTAGTTTGCCATTTTTAAAATCATGCTTAACTTTTCAAACCTGTTGCTAATTCTTTCTTCTCTCTTTCTAGTTAGGCCTTTCTACCTTTGTCTGGGTACTCTTCTATATACTATTGTTGGTATTCTTTCTCTTTCTTTCTGGCTACCCGGCTTTTGGGTACCTTTGAAATACCATTGTTGGTATTTTTTCCCCTACTATTTAAAAAAAAAAAAAAAAAGTTTGATATGACCGACCAGCCTTCAGGCTTTAAGAAATGTACTTCCTAAGGGCATAAGATCCTTAACTTGGATGTCCACAAGGAGTGTGTTTATTGTTTTGGCACTGCTCACCTAGATGTTAATTACTCTTTTTGTTTGAGGATTCAACTCCTGTGCATTGAGCGATAATAGGAATAAGTTGGTTTTAAAAGGCTTACTACCTTATTCTGTTGCTTCTACCTCGAATGGAGCTCCATCCCAGTCTAGTAAATTTGACAAAGGGAAGCCTGACAAGGCTTTGAAAGAAAAGGAGTCCAGAAAACAGACCCCTGACTGTCCTCCCCATTCAGCTCCAATTCCTGAGCCTCCAGCTAAAGTTCCCAAGAAACTGCATCTGATGTTAACCTTGAATCCTACTACTTCAAACACCAAATTTTCTTCGATCCAATCTCTACTCTTTTCACCTTTGATTTTATATCTCCTTGAGTCCATTCACCCTTCTTACAGGGGACACCTAGAAAATCCTCCAGACCACCTTCCACTAGTTCATCCCTTGGGTCTTCTAGGAGTTTATCTGAGGCAGATAGGATGATGAAGTTTCTTAGGGCTCATATCCAAGTGAGGGTAATTCCAGCTCCGTCTCCCATCAGACCCATGTGCCTGCCCTCCTCTTAATATCATGTTGCATCTCCTTCTCTGATCTGACCGGTGGTTTCGGAGCTCTTGAATCAGATATCTTCAAGGATGTGTTTATCAGATCCACAGACAGGCCTTTCTTCGTCTTTGACCATGCCCCTGATTCACTTGGCTTCAACCTCTTCGGGCTAGGATGACTCTCTGAGCTGAAGGATTAGCACCAGCTCTGGGGGGCTGGGATTGACTCCGAAGCTGTCAGAGCCATCCTTGCCTCTTGGTGTCTGTGCTGGGTAGCTTGGCTCAAACTCCCTCCTCAAGGCAGAAATCCAAGAGGATTCAGAGTTCAGCCCATGTAGCTTTAGCGCTAGTGCAATTGGTGGTTGTTTCTCTTGGACCTTTTACCTTTGAGATTGTCGAGAGGGCTTTCTCTGTACCCAGAGAGAAGACATCCTTACCATGTTCTAATCCTATTCTGCCTCCATCAGTTTAAGCTCTGGGACTCTCATGCCTATTCCACTGGGACAGCCAACCCCGTACTAGCCTTTAGACTGTCCTCATCCAGTACTCCACTCCTACTTCAGATACTTCACCAGACCATCCCGCTGATCAGGTCCCTAGGAAGAGGATATGCAAAGGAGGCACCTAGATTCCCCTCCGGAATCTGTCACATTTTGCCAGACTACAAAGGGATTTGACCAGGGAACTTTACAGCTCTCTTTCAGGATCCATATTGGTGGAGGACCAGAAATTTTCTTTTCACAACTAGCCACCCTACAGTCTATTTCCAGTGGGCCCATGAGGTTGGTCTCTCATGTAGCTGAAGGTACCTCAGGGGCTTTGGGTTCAGGCATTGTGGTTAATAGGCATGCCTGGATACACCAGTGTGATTCTGCAGAGCCGTTCAAGTCTTCGTTCGTCAATGCTTCTTCTGATGGATCATCCTTGTCTGGTCCCAAAGTTAAGGAAACACACTCCAGAAGTGAGTAAAATGGAGTGATCCTGTCTGCCACTGGGATCTGTTTTTCTACCCCTCAGAGATCCTTCACCAGGAAACAGTGAGGTGATTAGAAAGATGTGGTTTCGCAGGTCCCAAGGGCTTTTTCAGGAATCACAAGGAGATAGTTCTTCCCAGAGCAGGGGGGGGGGGGGTCTAATGGAAGATGCCATAATAGCATAGGCACAGCATGCAGAACCAGAACTTCAGAGATATCTTTTCTCTGTCAGGCCTTACTAGTGCTCCTGAAGGGCTACCAAACTGCTGCAATCTGGAGGCAGCTGGCAGGTGCTTATTTCTGTACCTAGACGCGTGTGCATCCATCACACATGACAATTGGTGTAGAAAATTATATCCAGAGGTTATTTCATTCCATTTTCCTAAATTCCTCCAGCAAAAATGAAAAATGTCCCCAATGTTCCGCCCAGTCAGCAGGAAGCAGCAGCCTTGGAAATAGTCTGCTAGAAAGTTGTCCAGATAGTTTCGTCAGACCATCAAGGATCTGGAGCTTACTCAAAGTTCTTTTTAATGCCTAAGATGATGGGGGGACTCTACTAATTCTGGCTCTCAGCCAGCTAAACCACTTTGTAAAATATTCAAAGTTTCGGGTGGTCACTATTCAGTCCATTTTACCTCCGCAATGAAATGATGACTGGATGGGCGTGATAGATTTTCAAGATGCATACTAGCATATCAAAATAAACAGGTTCTCCAGAAGATACCAACTCTTCCAGTTGGGAGCCAGCCATTACCAGTGCAGAGAATTGCCCTTTGGTCTCGTCTGTCACCAGGGTGTTCACCAAATGCATGGTGGTGGTAGCAACTCACCTGAGACTGCTGGGATTCTGTGTTTCATACCTAGATGACTGGCTCCTGACCACCCCATATAGGCATCTGTTGAATCAAGCAAGGGATTACTTGTTCCAGTTATGTCATCAACTGTGCATCAGTCACTTACACCAAATCACAGCTTATACCAACTCAGATCCTGTAGTTTGTAGGTGCTGGTCTAGACATGATCAACCAGATAGCTTTGCTTCCTTTAAGAAGAGATCGTACTATAGATAACATATTAAAGTGATAGCCTTTTCTTACTTTACATCGAGACTAGTCCTTCAATCCTTCAAGCATTAGGGTCGATGGCAGCAGCGATAACTCTAGATGTTAAGTTGTCTCTCTCGCCTTCATTCTTGCTGGTTGGGATTGGAGCCGATCCTCTGCTCCGACTCGGCCATCTTCAATAGCTCGAGAGCTGTTTACTGGCTCGAGGCTACCCCTTATCCCATAATGCCTAGCGATAGCTACCCAGATCTCATTTGCCCCTTCAGCTGCGAGGTGTTGTTTTTCTGGCTCAGGCTCGTATAAAGTTTTTTGTATAACTTTCTTCACTAGAATTCAACCCTTCTAGTATTTTATTGTTAACGATAGTCTTGTTTTGTGATAGTTAGCTTGTAGTATCCCTCCTTTTTCTTGTAGAACTCGTTAAACTTAGAGAGTTCTCCCCCACCCTCCCCCCTACCTCTTGTCAGGTTAGCCATTTAAGTTAGAGGCTTTACCTTCTGCCTTTCTCTTATAGGCTAGCTGTTTAAGTTAGAGGCTTTCCTATTATCTTAAAAAAAAAAAAAAAAACCTTTAGCTATAGTCTTTATAGTAGTGTGTTTTTTGTAGACTGTATTTTGCTTCTGGTTGTTATTGTTATATTGTTTTTCCTTACTTTCAAGGATGTCAAAGGAATCCAAGGTTTCTGGGTTCAAGAAGTGTGACTCATGCTGTCAGAAAATGTCTCTGACAGATGGGCACACTTCTTGCATCTATTGTTTAGGCGCTGTGCACCTGCAGAACTGTTGTTCTATCTGCCATGCTTTTAGACCAAGAGTCCTGCAAGAGCGTGAGAATAGGCTTATTGTTAGGGGTCTTTTAAAACCCTAGGATTCACCGGTCAAGAGCTCATAGCCTGTGAAATCCCCTAAACCCACTAAGCTGTCTGCTCCAAGTTCGGAGCAGTCTTCGGTTCAGGGTTTACCTTCCACGTTGGTTCCGGCTGGCACCGACAAGACAATCTCCCCGTCGGCTCCATCAGAGGCTTCGGAGCCGTCTCAGTCACAAGAGGCTAAGGTCCCCCTCACTTGAATCGGTGCATTCAGCTCCTCTGTCTCCTTTACTTCAGAGCGAGCGTAGTCACCGATCCTCTCACTCATCTCGATCCTCTAGGCTGTCTGATCATGATGCAGAGGGAGTGGTCTGTAGGTTGCTAAAGTCGCAGGCACTAGCTAAGTTGTTGTCCAGCCCTCCTCAACAGGTATCGGCTCCGTCCACTTCTCTCGATGTTCCTCTTCCGACTCCAATGAGTTCGGAGCCGGAGTTTGTTTGGGTTAGAGTAGTGGAACAGTTGGCTTCCATAGCACTATCTCCTTCGGTTCCGACGTCGGCTCCGATTCCCTCGGTGGTGCCGTCCATCAAGGGATCTGGGAGCTGGGGCTCCCTTGTCGGCTTCAAAGGGGCGAGTGGCATTGGACCCTTGTCTGACCCCGTTCTCCCTCTCGGAGCTTCAGCACAGGTGAGCTCGGCCCCTACATCGGCCTCTGAGCCATCTCCCTCGGTGCGGAGAAAGATTCCTATTTCTTCGGAACCAGAGCTTTCTCTGCATCGTGGCAGGGACGCCTTTGATGTCATGCGGAGTGTGCTGGCCACTGAGTCAGCTCCACTATCAGCCCCACCAGCTCCGTCCCCTGTAGTGCCTGTGCCAACCTCTGCTCCACCTCCAGACCTCAGGCGTAGGGAACCGATGCTCCAGAACACCCCATTGGGTGTTTCTTCTTCTTCCAAAGCCTCCCCTGATCTCTGAGGAGCCCCCTCAGAAGAAGTACAAGAGGAAGCACATTGACTCCCCTATGTCTGTCACTTCTGATTCCGACTTAGATGAATCGGAAGGGTCCCCGAGATCCCCCTCTGAAGATGTTTCCTTCTCGGGCATCCTGGAAATGCTCAAGCAGAGGGGGAACTGGAATCCCCTAGCCTCTTCTGAGGATGAGTCTGTATTTCTGGATGCCTTTGGTTCCCGACCTTCTACCTCCTGGGTGTCTCCGCCTTTCAATCCACTTATGACAGTGGTGGCTCGAAAATCTTGGTCAGCTCCGGATACAGTGGAACCAACTCCGAGCAGACCTAGTAAATTTATTACAGCACCCCCGGGTAAGCAGTTCCTTTCGAAAGGTGTTCCTGTTGCTATGGTGGTATAACAGCCACCAAAAAAGAGTTAGCAGAGACCTCTTCGTCTGTCCATCCCCCTAAAAAGGAGTCTAGGACGATGGACAGGACAGATATGGGAAGCGAATGTTCTCTTCAGCGACCTTCTCTATGAGGTCACTGAACTACCTGTCATTTTACTCTACTTCAAAGGGATCTCCTTAAAGAGCTTGGAGATACCCTCCAAGATCCAACAGCTGAGGGAGCACAAGCCAAGGTAGCTTCCCAGGTAGCAATGCTTAATTCTGTTGTTAACTCCTCCATGAGGCTAATTTCCTATGCAGCCGATGGGGCGAGTAGAGCCGCTGGTACTGGGGTGGCCCTTAGGAGGCATGCCTGGATGCGGCTGTGTAACTTTGCGGAACCCGTTCGAGCGTCCTTCACCAACACTCCCTTTGATGGTTCCTTTCATTTTGGACCACAGGTGAAAGATACTTTGACTAGGTGTGAGCAAGAAGGCAAGACTCTCTCTTTTGTGGGAACCTGTTTTTCCACTCCCTCTAGACCCTACCCCAAAGGTCAGAAGAGTGGTAAGATGTGGTTCCGTAAATCTAAGGGAGCCTTGCCTGACACACAGTGATTTTACCTCCAGAGGCAGAGGGAGAAACAATAATAGACGCCGCCCTCGTGCCAGAGGGGGTTTGCAGAACCAGGGCAACAAAGAATCCTTCTCTGATAAGCCCTTTCAGCATCCCTGAAGGGTTGCGCGGCTGGTCAACTCTGGAGGCAGTTGGGGGAAGACTTTTGCTATACCCAAAAGCCTGGCGAAGTTTAACACAAGACAGATGGGTACGGTCCGTTATATCCAGAGGTTACAAAATTCCCTTCCTTCAACCCCCCTTGCAGTCAAGGAAGACCCTCCCAGAAGTTCCAGCCAATCTGAGGGAGCAAGCAGTAATAGAAGTTTCAAAACTGCTAGAAAAAAGAGCCATCCAGGAAGTCCCGGCAGACCAGCACGGATCTGGAACTTACTCAAGGTTCTTTTTAGTACCAAAAAAGACAGGGGACTGGAGACCGATTCTGGGTCTCAGCAGACTAAACAAGTCTGACCAAAGAACGAAGTTTCGGATGGTCATGCTTGAGTCCATTCTACCCTTTCTGGGTCAGGACAATTGGATGTGCTCTGTAGATCTTCAGGACACATACTACCATATAAAGATGGACAGGCGTTCCAGAAGCTATCTTCGCTTCCGACTGGGGGCCAGTCATTATCAGTTCAGAGCTTTGCCCTTTGGTCTAACCACAGCCCCCAGGGTGTTCACCAAATGTATGGCAGTGGTCACTGCTCACCTGAGGCGTCAAGGATTCCAGGTGTTTCTGTATCTAGACGACTGGCTCCTTACTGCTACCACCAGGCATCAACTACACAATCACAATCTGCTCACAGCACGGCATCACAATAAATTTCGAAAAATCTGCCTTGTTGCCCTGTCAATCTATCACTTATATAGGAGCAGACTTAGACACAAGGGATATGTTTGCAAGGCTACCACCAGGAAGGGTGTCTGCAATTTGTCAGCAGGTACAGGTTCTGATGGAGAGCAAAAGGATCCAAGTCAGGTATGTCCTTAAAACTCTGGGCTCCATGGCAGCAGCCATTCTCCTAATCCCACTGGTGCGCTTTCATATGAGGATTCTTCAGTGGCTTCTGTTTACGCAGTGGTCTTTCCAAGAGCTACCCATGACATATGAGATCATGATCACGGATGCATGCAAAAGGCATCTTTCTTGGTGGATGGTCTCCCCTCTAGTTACTCATGGCAGACCTTTCATACAACCCCCTCCGGTAGCCGCAGTGATGACAGACACCTCTCTGATAGGGTGGGGGGGCATTATCTGGGCAGGACAGTCCAAGGCACGTGGCAACCTCATGAGTACCATTTGCATATAAATGTTCTGGAAATGAGAGCCGTGCTCCTGGCATTGCAAGCCCTTCAAGACTCTCTTCCTCCTGGGACCATTGCTATTCAAACAGACAACATGTCAGTGGTGTGGTACATAAACAGGGCGGAACTAGGTGCTAGCCCCTGTGTCAAGAAGCACTAAGGCTTTGGCAGTGGGTGATTTCCTCCCAACGTTTTCTGATTGCGACACACATCCCTAGGAGATCCAACGTCATAGCAGACAGGCTCAGCAAAGCTGTTCTAATGCCTCACGAGTGGTCTCTGAATCAGGAAATTGCAAATCTTGTTTTTCGCAAATGGGGACAGCCTTGCTGCGATCTCTTTGCCACCCCCTTCAACAGCAAATGCAGCAACTACTTCTCCCTTCTTCCGCTTCCGGGTCACACACCCAGAGACACTCTAGTCCATGATTGGCCCCAGGGACTTCTTTATGCCTTTCCTCCATTCCCTCTGATACCCAAACTTATACAGAAAGCAATATTGTTGGGTTGCAAAATGATCCTCATTGCTCCCTACTGGCCTCGTCAGATATGGTTTCCGTTCCTGCACCATTACCTTCTCTATCAACCCTGGACTCTGGACCCAATTCCAGACCTCCTGGTTCATCAATCAGGCGGGTTGCATCATCATCATCTTCTTTGGACTGTTCCCGTTAGGGGTCGCCACAGCAGATCACCTGTTTCCATTTCCTCCTGTCCTCTGCATCTTGCTCTGTCACACGAACCACCTGCATGTCCTCTCTCACCACATTCATAAACCTTATCTTATGCCTTCCTCTTTTCCTGTTACCTGATAGCTTCATCCTTAGCATCTTTTTCCCAATATACTCAGCATCTCCTCAGCATATGTCCAAACCAACGTAATCATGCCTCTTTGGCTTTGTCTCCAAACCTTCCAACCTGGGCTGACCCTCTAATATACTTATTCCTAATCCTGTCCACTTTCATCACACCCAGTGCAAACCTTAACATCTTTAATTCTGCCACATCCAGCTCAAACTCCTGCCTTTTTGTCAATGCCACTTTCTCCAACCGATATAACATAGCTGGTCTCACTACCGTCTTGTAGACCTTCCCTTTCACTCTTACAGGTACTCGTCTGTCACAAATCACTCCTGACACTCTTCTCCACCCACTACATCTTGCCTGTACTCTCTTCACCTCTCTTCCACACTCACCGTTACTCTGAACTATTGACCCCAAGTATTTAAACTCATCCACCTTTGCCACCTCTACTCCTTGCATTCTCACCATTCCTCTAACCTCCCTCAGGCGGGTTTCATCAATCCCCAAAAACCTTCCAGCTCACAGCTTGATTGCTCCACTTCCCAGCATTTCCCCAGTAGTCCGCGACATTATCGTGTCCTCTCACAAGTCTACAACGAGGAAAACTTATGCTAGCAAATGGAAACGTTTTTCTTGTTGGGCAGAGACTAGGAATGTGGATCCCTTCTCAGTCCCAATCCATGAAATCTTGGAATTCCTAGCTCTACTGTTTCATTCCAGGTCCGCTGCTTCTACGATTAGGGTACAAATGGTGGCCATTTCTAACTTTCATGTTGGTTTTTCGAACTCTAACATTATGTCTCATAAGCTATGTAAAGCTTTTTTGAGAGGGGCAACTCTTCTTAGGCCTCCAGTGAGAGATCCCCCTCCTCCTTGGTACTTTAATTTAGTCCTAACCTCCTTAATTTTGCCCCCTTTTGAACCAGCAGCTTCTTGCTCTATCAAGTTCCTATCTTGGAATACACTCTTTCTGGTAGCTATTACTTCAGCCAGACATGTCTCCGAACTTCAGGCGCTATGTGTTCGTCCTCCTTACTTGGCTTTTCATAAGGACAGGGTTGCTTTGAGAACTAATCCCTCGTTTCTCCCTAAAGTCTGCTCAGAAAGTAACTTAAACCAATCTGTAGATCTTCCTGCGTTTTTTCCCTAATCATACCAACAGGGCAGAATACAAACTACACCAATTGAATGTTCATAGGCAATTGCGCTTTTACCTGCACAGAACTAAAGAAGTAAGGAAATCGGACCAATTATTCCTCTCTTATGCCTTGGGCAAACAAGGTCTCCCAGTTTCCAAGGTAACCTTGTCCAGATGGTTGTCGCACACTATTTCATTTATCAGCTAAGGAACAAAGAGTTACCTATTACACCGAGAGGTCATTCTACTAGGGCCTTGGCCACCTCTGTAGCCTTTCAATCCAGGTTGCCCATGGATTCTATCTGTGCAGCTGCCACATGGGCAAACCCTTATACCTTTATTTCTCATTACAAGTTGGATGTGGTCTCCAGGGGCAGAGCCAACTTTGGGTGCACTGTTCTGAAGAGTCTGTTCCACTGAGCCACCCAGGTTTTTAGGTGCTTGGGACGCTATCCCAACCAGCAAGAACGAAGAAGACATAGACAACTTAACATAAAGAAGTTATGTACCTACCATAACGTTCTATGTTAGTTGTCTTCATCTCGCCTTCCTTCTTGCGTCCCACCCTTCATCCCCCTGTCCTAGTGGATCGAGAGGAGTTTTTTGTTCTGTTTCACTGGCTTTGTGTTCTCTTGTGTCCTTTTTTGACTTAAGAAAATATGGCAGGTATAGTCAACTGGTTCTTGACTGATTTATTATATTATGTCTGGTGTTAGCTATTTCAAATGAGATCTGGGTAGCTATCGCTAGGCATTTTGGGATAAGGGGTAGCCTTGAGCCATTAAACAGCTCTCGAGCTATTGAAGATGGCAGAGTTGGAGCCAAGGATCGGCTCCAATCCCAACCAGCAAGAAGGAAGGCGAGATGAAGACAACTAACATGGAACGTTATGGTAGGTACATAACTTTTTTCTGTTAGCCAGATTTCATGGGCGAGTCCTACAGTGGACCCTTTCAGTACACTGGTCTAGTCTTCAGCATCCTCTAAGCACTCTAGTCAAAGTTTCCACAGTTTGCAAGGAATGTCTTCTTTAGTGGTTTCATTCAGAAAAATGATCAAGATTGGCTCTCTATTCTGCCACAGCCAGTAGCCACAGTCACAACGGATCCCTCCCGAATTGGGTGGGGGTGCATTTTTTTGTTTGGTCCCCTGAAAAGGCCAATTTGAACCATCAGTGTCCTGGAAATGAGCAGTCCTACTAGCGTTGCAGACCTTTCAAGATTTCCTGCCTTCAGGGATCATTGCACTACATACAGACAAAATGTCAGTAGTCTGGTATATCAACAAACAGTGGAAACAGATCTTGCCCATTGTGCTGAGAGGCAATAAGAGTGTGGCAATGGGTGATCTTTTCTGTTTACTTTCTTATAGTAATGCACATGCCAGGGAAAATCAATGATGTTATATAGTCCTATCTCGCCTACATTCTTTCCCGTGGGTTCGGAGCCGAATATCTGCTCCGACTCGGCCGATTTTTACTAGCTCAAAGTCTCTCATTGGCTGGGCTAAGAGGGTATCCCATGGTGCACTGCTCCATATCCCCAGATCTCATTTGCTGCTTGTATAGCTTGGACGTGGTCTCGCTTGGCTGTGGCTGAGTAACCTCTTTTTTACAATTTCTCGTTGAGAGAGTTGTTTATTCAAACCAAAAAGCTATTTTAATAGCTACTCTTGCGGATCGCTATTTTGTGTGTGTTTCAGTGCTTCTGTTAGTTGTTTGGTATCCCTCCTGTTCCAATGTGCTAGGCCCATTTTAGTTAGAGGACCTAGTCCTCCCCTCTATCATTGAATCAACCTTTGGTCTTGTGTTTCCTGAAGAGCCGTTTCATTTAGAGGTTCTTGTGTGCGTAACTGTATTGTTTTTTCCGCTGTGTCTTGTTGTGTGAACCGTTTTTATTAGAGGTGCTCAGTGTGCCTGCTGGTTTTAGTACCTGGTGTTCAAAACTGTGTGGTGTTTCCCGCCATTTTTTGTGTTACATCTAGGCTTCCTTTACTGTTCATTGTAAAATGTCCAAAGATCAGAAGGAACATAAGCCTTCTGGCTTTAAGAAATGTTCCAACTGTGGATGTAAAATGTCCATCACGGATGGACATTGTGTGTGTTTACTGCCTCGGAGGCATCCATTTACAGGAGTCGTGTAGCTTTTGCCACGTGTTCAGTCCTAGGGTGCTCCAGGAGAGAAAAAACAAGTTAATTTTAAAAGGACTTTTAAAACCATCCTTTGAGAAAGCTATTGATTCAGCTTCTAGTAGTAAGTCTAAAGCTTCCAAGTCCAAGAAAATGTCTCCGGCTCCATCTGCCACTTCGGAGCCCCCGGAGAAGATTACAGTTTTGGACTCTACCTCCTCGGCTCCACTGTCTTCAGGGCCGCAGGAGGTATCTGTATTAACTGAAACGGCATTGGCTCCAATTATCCTTGAGCCAATTCGGAGCCAATCGCCCGGTGTCAGACTTGGTTCACCGGACAAGAGATCCCATTCTCCATCTATCTCCTCCAAATCCTCCAGGCTTTCTGATTTGGATGTTGACAGGGAAGTGCAGAGGCTCCTGCAATCGCCGGTGTTGGCCAAATTGTTTTCGGCTCTGACCCACCCGGCTCCAGAGACTATTGCCATGTCTGTCTCAATGATTCCTCCTCCAAGCACTTCTTGTCATCGGAGCCGTTATGCTCCGCTCCGAGTGATGTTCCTGCGCAGGCTCCGATACCCCCCTTGGGTTTATCGGTGCCGACTTCGGCTCCAACCATGTCGGTTCCATCCACAGGGTTTGAGACTCGGGTCTCTTCGGTCGGGCCTGAGGGGGATACGTCGGGACAGCTGTCTGTTCCCAGTCTCCCTCTCGGTGCTTCGGTTTGGGGGACCCCAGTCCCAGTTGTGGCCTCGGAGACTGGTCGGTTCTCGGAGCCGGGAGGACCTGCCTTCGAGGCCATGCGGAGCACGCTGGCAAGATAGTCAGCTACATCACCCGGGTCGGTCATTCCGTTGCCCACCACTCCGGTGAGAGCCTCTGACACTCACCTGTCCTTGGACAGCAGAGAGCCAGGCCCTAAGGACACCACCACAAGTGGTCCCCAACCTTCTGAGGGTCTCCCAGAGTCTTTGCCTGAGCAGTCCCCTAGAAAGAAATTGTGCAAGAGGAAGCACATAGACTCCCAGGATGAGTCTCTCGCCTCCAATACTGACCACAAGGAATCGGAAGCATCCCCTAAGTCTTCGTCTGATGATGTTTCCTTCTCCGATATCTTGGAGATACTGAAACAAAGAGGAGGCTGGCCTTCCAAAACTCCTGAGGAGGAGGAGTCAGTATTCCTTAAGGCTTTTGGTGCCCAACCTTCCGCCTCCTGGGTGTCTCCACCCTTCGACAAACTGCTTGACCTCATTTGTCGAAGGGTGTGGGAAAATCCTGATTCTTTAGAGCCCATGCCCAGGCGCCCCAACAAGTTCCTGTCCGCACCCCAGGGAAAAGAGTTTCTATCAAAAGGAGTCCCGGTAGATGCCATGGTGGTGGCGGCAGCCACCCAGAAGGAAGTTGCAGAATCTTCCTCATCGGTCCATCCTCCTAACAAGGAGTCTAGGACCATGGACTGGTACGGGAAGAATACCCTTTCTTCAGCAACCTTCACCTTACAGTTGCTGAATTATTTATGTCACTTCACTCTGCTCCAGAGAGATGTCCTCAAAGAACAGGGAGATACTCTTACGGGTAACATACCTGAGGCTGTAGCTCAGACGTTTAACGCACAGGTTTCTACCCTCAACTCCATCACTAACTCATCCATATGGCTCATATCATATGCGGCCGAAGGAGCGAGTAGGGCAGCGAGCTCATGGGTAGCCCTTAGAAGGCAGGCCGGGCTACACCTGTGTCACTTCGCGGAGGCCTTCAAGTCTTCCTTCACTGACACCCCTTTTGATGGTTCCTCCTTGTTTGGGACCAAAGTGAAAGACATGCTCACCAGGTGCGAGCAAGAGGGAAAGACCCTGTCTGGGTCCGTTTTTCCCTTCCTTCTAGGCCTTATCCCAAGGCTCAGTGGGGGGGGGGGGAGATGTGGTTCAAGAAATCAGAGTTTTTTTTCCTGCCGCACAAGGTGAACCCCCCCTCCAGAGGCAGGGGAGGGGGGTTACTCAGGGAGACGTTGCCCCAGAGGCAGAGGGAGGCCCCCCACAATTCGGGAGACTGCGACTCCTTTTGTGGCTCTCCGTACTCTCATTCCTGAGGGTGTGCCCGACTGCTCTTATCCGGAGCCAGTTGGGGGTCGAATTTCCTTATACCCGGAAGCTTGAGAGAGCATCACCCAGGACCAATGGGTACTAAGGATAGTTTCCGGAGGTTACCTCATCCCATTCTCTTCAATACCCCCGCCAATAAGAAAAATCCCAGACGTTCCACCCAGTCAAAGGGATCAAGCAGCCTCAGAGGTCTCTCAGCTGCTGGAAAAAGGAGCCATCCAACCAGTCCCCTCAGACCAAATCGGGTTAGGGACTTGCTCAAGATTCTTTTTGGTGCCGAAAAGAACAGGGGACCTGAGACCCATACTAGATCTCAGTCAACTCAACAATTACGTACACAAGTCCAAGTTCCGGATGGTCACTCTACAGTCAATCCTCCAATTGTTGGGAGAGAAAATTTGGATGTGCTACATCGATCTCAAGGATGCTTATTACCATATCAAAATGGACAAAGCATCCAGGAGTCACGTACGCTTCCGGCTGGGAGCCAGTCACTTCCAGTTTCGAGCCCTGCCCTTTGGTCTCACCACAGCCCCCAGGGTGTTCACCAAATGTATGGCAGTGGTGATGGCTCACTTGAGGCCTCAAGAATTCCACTTGTTTCCATACCTGGACGACTGGCTCCTTACCGCCCCCACCAGGCATCAATGAGTTCAAACAAAGGACGCTACCATCAGTCTATGTCATCAATTGGAGCAAAACGATAAACTGGGAAAAATCTGCCTTATTGCCCTCACAGCGTGTCACCTTTATAGGAGCAGAGCTGGACACAATTCAAATGCGAGCATTCCTACCACAAGAAAGGATCATGATGTTGCAACGACAAATTCATATACTAATGCCACTCAGACAAGCACAGGCAAGAGTGGTTCTACAGCTCCTAGGGACCATGGCGGCGACTATCATGCTAGTCCCTCTAGCGAGATTACACGAGACTTCTTCAGTGGCTCCTCTTTGCCAGTGGTCTCTGCAAAGACTTCCACTATCTCATCCCATCTTAATCACAGACAGATGCAAGCAGGACCTCCGTCGGTGGTTATGCACCAACAATTTGAACGGGGGAAACCCCTTCGTTCCTCCTGTCTCTGTTGCCATGGTGACCATGGACATCTCCCAGATGGTGTGTGTGTGGGGGGGCATTATCTCAGCAGCACAGTCCAAGGCACGTGGCACGAACACAAGATACATTTGCATATAAACATCCTAGAGATGAGAGCAGTGCTTCTTGCGTTGCAGGCACTTCAGGAAGTTCTTCCTCTAGGGACTATTGCGATACACTCAGACAACATGTCATTAGTATGGTATCTCAACAAGCAAGGGGGGACACGATCATACCCCCTATGCAGAGAGGCCATGTGAGTGTGGAATTGGGCAATAGCTTCCCAACGGTTTCTGCTGGCGACGCACATTCCGGGGAAGTCCAACGTAATAGCAGACAGGCTAAGCAGAGCAATATTTATGCCTTACGAGTGGTCCCTGAATCGCCTGGTTGCAGAGCGAATCTTCAGCAGGTGGGGTCAACCTTGCTGCGACCTGTTTGCCAGCCCTCTCAATGCGAAATGCAGCAACTATTTCACGCTGATTCCCCCCCGCACGGGGAGTCACCCAGGGATGCTCTGGTTCACGATTGGCCCTCCGGTCTGCTTTATGCTTTCCCTCCATTTCCCCTTCTATCAAGGGTGATTCAGAAAGCTCAATCATTGGGAAGCAGAAAGATTCTGATTGCCCCACATTGGCCTCGTCAAGTATGGTTTCCCTTTCTTCAACCATACGTTGTGGACACTCCTTGGATTCTGGACCCCCTACCAGATTTACTGACACACATGTCTGGACAGTTCCACCCCTCTCTGAGGACTCTCCAGTTGACAGCCTGGCTACTCCACTTCCATAGTTAGTCAGACATCACAATTTTCCACCGGAGGTGGTCCATATTCTACCGTCTTCCCATAAGCCATCCACTAGGAAGATTTACTCTAGCAAATGGAAAAGGTTTTCCATCTGGGCTCATACTAGAGGTATTGATCCTTATACAGCCCCGATAGATTCAGTTCTGGAATTCTTATCAATGCTTTTCTATCAGGGATCCGCGTCAGCCACCATCAAAGTTCAACTGGCGGCAATATCTAATTTCCACGTAGCGAATGAACCTAGTCTTAGGTACCCTGTTACTTCTTCCCCCACTGTCTGAACCCGTCATGCCCTGGGACCTCAATTTTGCTCTCCAAGCACTCATAATGCCACCTTTCGAAACTGCAGCTACCTGTGAGTTAAAATTCTTAACATGGAAAACAGCATTTTTAGTAGCAATCACTTCAGCTCGGCGGGTCTCGGAAATTCAAGCCCTCTCCATCAAGCCCCCATATTTAATCTTTCACAAAGATAGGGTCTCTCTTAGACCAAACCCATCTTTTCTTCCTAAAGTGGCTTCTGTGTCTACCATTAATCAGTCCATTGAGCTGCCAGTGTTTTTCCCCACTTCTCTAATAAGGCAGAATTTAGATTTCACCAATTGGATGTGCATAGACAGTTACGCTTCTATCTACACCGGACAAAAGATATCCGGAAGTCTGACCAACTCTTTGTATCCTTTTCAGAAAACCGATTGGGTTCTCCGATATTCAAGGTTACACTGTCTAGATGGATAGCCAGTTGCATCTCTTTCATCTATCAGGCAGGAGATAAAAATTTGCCATTTCCAGTCAAGGCACATTCTACGAGGGCTGTTTCCACTTCCACAGCTTTTCAAGCTAGATTGTCAATGGATGATATATGTGCTGCATCTACTTGGGCTTCTCCCCACACCTTTGTTTCTCATTACAAATTGGACGTGGTTTCCAGGGGCAGATCTTCCTTTGGTTCCACAGTTCTCAGGAGTATTTTCCTATGAGCCACCCAGGATGTAGGTGCTAGGGACGCTGCCCCATGGGTAAGAATGTAGGCGAGATAGGACTACGTAACATCAAGAAGTTATGTACTCACCTAACGTTCGATGCATGAGTCTATCTTGCCTCACATTCTTACTTTCCCTCCCACCTTCCCCCTGCCTGGAGGATTTGGAGCATAAGATTTGGAGTATAGGTTGTCACCTGCTGAGTCCCTTCTTTAGTGACTGTTTTATATGCATGTGAGGTGTGTATGAAGTGTATACATTGTTTCACAGCAAACTAGATCTGGGGATAGGGAACAGTACACCATGGGATACCCTCTTAACCCAGCCAATGAGAGACTTTGAGCTAGTAAAAATCGGCCGAGTATCGGCTCCGAACCCACGGGTAAGAATGTGATGTGAGATGGACTCCATACATCGAACGTTATGGTGAGTACATAACTTCTTGTTCTGCCAGATTAAGCGGGCCCATTTTAATGCTTACAAGTGATCTTTCAGAGTGGTGGAAAAGATTTTTTTGTCAATAGGGCCAACCATGCTGCAGTCTTTTTGCTTCACTTCTCAAGTGCAGCAGGTTCTTTGCCCTGGTCCCTGCATAGGAGTCACCAAGAGATACTCTAGTCCACGATTGACCCTTTCATTTCCTGTACACTTACTCCCTATTACCTCTTATCCCCAAATATCTACAGAAGATAACCTCATTGTGCCCTTTTGGTCTCGACAGGTTTAGTTTCCCTTCTTCTGGCCTCATCTTTTCTATCCACCTTGGATACTGGATCTGCATCCAGATCTTCTATTTCACCTGACAGGGATGAAACACTCTGACATCAGTGGCCTCAAGTTGACCACATGGTTTCTGCAGTTCTAATTATAGCTAGACACTTTAGGCTTTCCTCCCTAGTTTGACAGATTCTTGTATACTCTAAGAAGCTTTCCACCATGAAAATGTATTGAAGTAAATAGAAAAGATGTTTAGTCTGGACTCAGACACTTAGACCCTTTCTCTGCCCCTAGTCTCAGCAGTTCTCGATTTTCTGGCCTCCATTTTTAACAGTGGATTGAGTTATTCTACTATTAAAGTTCGGCTAGCGGCTATTTCAAATTTTCTTTCAGGTAAGAATCATTCTTCCTTGGCTTCTTTGTAATTGTGCAAGGCCTTCCTTAAGGGTACCTTTTTACTCAGCCCCCCCCCCAAGTTAAAGATCCTGCCCCACCTTGAGATTTGACTATTTTGTTACAGTCTCTTACCCAACCTGCATTTGAGCCTTTCACTAAGTTTGACATTAATTTCTTGTCCTGGAAAACAATTTTTCTGGTTGGTACCACCCTGCTAGACGAGTATCTGTACTCTAAGCCCTCTCTGCAAGACATCCATACTTGTTTTCCCGTAAGAATAAGTTCTTACATATGAACCTTTCCTTTTTTTTTTTTTTTTTTTTTTTTTTTTTTAAGACCAAGGAGGCTCCGAATCCAACATAAATCAGGGCATCAGTTTACCTGCACTTTTTCCGAAATTCTCAAAGGAGAATACATTCTGTATTTTTTTGATAGACATTGGCAGCTTTGATTTTTATCTGCATGGAACACCATTTCAGGAAACTGGCCAACTGTTTGCATACTTCTCCAAGAACAAATTGGCAGTTTCTAAGGTGACGCTGACTGATTATATATCTTATGTTTATAAAGAAAGAGGTTTTTCTTTACCCAAGTCCCTCCAAAGCACATTCCATGAGGTCTGTAGACACTTCATCTGCCTTTTGGTTATGTGTGTCCGTAGATGATATTTGTGCTACTGACACTTGGTCCAATGCTCATATCTTTATTACTCATTACAAGTTAGACATACTATCCAGAAATGGGACAAGATTTGGTTCTGCTTTACTCTGAAATATCCTTCCATGAGGGCTCGCCTATTCCATGTTTTGAGCTCCAGCCTCTATGTCTTAATTTTGTTTCTTCATAATATGATGTCGTGTATATGTTAATACTGGGGCAACAAAATGGATCTGAGGTAAAACAGAATAGTGGGGCATGGTGGATAAAGGGAGGAGCTCAAGAGCTGGATCCGAGAGTCTGGTAAGAAGCAGGGTCAGATCCAAGATCCATTAGTTGAAGAATGAAAATGGACAACACAGATCCATCATTATGGTGAGTATATTATTTTTTAAAAATAATTCTAGAGCATAAAAACTTTTAACACGATGACTCTGAAAGAATTGTTGCAAAACTTAGGGCGTCTGTAAGAAGAAAAATAACCAGAGATCCTGTAGAGGTATTAGGAATATTTCAGAAATGTTATGAAATTTTATGTAAAATAGAGAAATGTGGGAATCAGGAAAGAGCACAAATGGAAAAAAATTGTGAAAGTTTTAAGTATGCCAAGATTAGAGTAAGATGAAGCTCAACAATTAACCGATAGGAGGAGGGGAAATAAAAACTGTGACATATAATCAAGCTGCAGGAAAGTCTCTAGGAATATATGGTATTCCTGTAGATGTTTGGAAGCTAGGAGGGAAGAAAGTGATGCAGATCTGGAAGGATTTGTTTAAGTATTTTAAAAGGGGGGAAGCACCAACATCCTAGAAGAAAGATTTGGTGGCTGTAATACATAGACTGTAAACATCGATCAGACTCTGCTTCATATAGGCGCATTTCAGTTTTAAACCATGATTAATAAACTGGTTGTGTATACTAGCTGAAAGAATGGTGAAGGTATTTCCCATTTGATAGATATGGATCAGTGTGGTTTCTTGGAGAGAATGCAAACATTTGACGTTAATAGGATAATGATTATCCAGAGGGAAGCAGAATGTAAGGAAATACAACTGTTTGTGGGTCTTGATGCAGAGAAAGCATTAGACAGAGTAACTTGATATTTTATGAATAGGGCAGTGAAAGCATTTGCATTTTTTGATAAAATAATAATGTTAAGGGATAATTGGCTAGGCTTAAAATGGCTCACAAGGGCAGTTAGCTTAGTACTAATCTATGAACCTATGAATTAGGAGGATATATGAGGGGATCAGAGGCAAAAATTAAAGTGGGAGGGTTCCTCTCAGATAAGTTGTATCTGAACAGAGGAACCAGGTAGAGGTGTCCTCTCCCCCTTTATTTGCACTATGTTTAGAACCATTGGCAAAGAAAACAAGGGACTCTGAAATTCATGGATGTAATTGGTATGGTAACCAAATAAAGTTGGCTTTATTTGCAGACTATATTATTTTGTACCATATAAAACCAAAAAAGGATATTTTGGTGTTGTGGAATATTTTAAGATAGTTTCAAGTCTTTTCGGGTTATAAAATCAATGAGGATAAAACCAAGGCTATAGTTCTAAACTGTGTGCCCACTATGAATTGATTCAGCAATACCTGTATTTTTGGAGACACGATAAAGTGAAGTATTTAGGAGTATGGATTAAAAAGGATTCTGTTATGGGCAGTTAAGGATATGTGGGAAGAGACTTAAACAAGTTTGCATTATCTTTTGTTTTGGATATGGATAGCAAGATACAAGCAGTGAAAATGTGTTTAGTCTCATTCGTTTTATATACAGCTCAGGCATATTTTTATAAATTAGAGGAGAGGTTGTGGATTGTAATAGAGTTGAAAGAATTTATTGGGGAGGGGGAAAAGGGCAACACTCAAATGGGATCAGTTAATCCTTCCAATAGAACAAGGTTTAGGATTACTTGATTTGAAGGGATGTTTTAGAGCTACACAGTTAAGAATCCTATACATAACACAGCAAAAAGCGATAATTCAAAGTAGAAGCAGATGATGAAAGGGAAGAAATTCAAGAAGTAAGGAGACAGTGGAATTTTGGATGCGGATCCTTGAGGAGAATAACAGCAGCCATCCTGAATGTTATAATTATAAAGTAGCAGAAAGTATACTAAGAACTAAGCCAACATGAGAATGGAAAAAGGAGATTTTGCTGATAGGGATGACTGCAACTAGAGTTACAGAAAATAAGCATGAGGGGGCTAAAATTTACTGGAGAAAACTGGCTAAAGAACCAAGGTACTAGGAGAAAATAACTAGAGAGGGGAAAGGTAACCAAATGGGAAGGGGCAAGAAAGCTAGAGACAGCCTTCCCTGTCAGTGATTGATAGAGTATAGGCAGAGAGAAAGGGATATGGGAATCCTAAGTGAAATACCTGCTCTGGTACAATTTTATTTGAATTTAGAACAGAAGCTGCTGTTAAAGGGATAACTAATAGGGCACATAAAAAGATGCAAGATAACTACAGGAATCAATCGGAGGAGGTTAGAAAAGATTGGGAAGAGAAATTGGATAAGCAATTCACAGGGAAACAATGGGAGGACTTATTTGTGACTCTTAGACGATTTAGGATTTTTGCTTAGAAGTGTTTGCATAGGTATTTTTGTACCCCAGACTGACTCCAAATGATTTTCCTCTGGTAGATGGCAAATGTTGGAAGTGTGATGTGAAAGATAAAGGTAACTGCGGTCATATAATCTGATGTAATTTTCATTCGTTCCTCAGCCAACTTTGGCTCTGACTTGGCTGTTTTCTTTAAATTCTTGGATGTGACTCTCAAGCTCCTCCCTTTACCAGTAATGCCTCCTACTGATAAATTTCCTCAGATCTCATTTGCCACTCTAAAAATTCAGTCAGGATTGTGTTCTCGTGAGTTCTAGGGTGCCTTTTTAGGTGTTCTGAGTAAAAAATAAAATTTTTCCCTGTCTCTAAATTTCAACATATATCTATATAATCCTTCCTCTCTATACTCTTTCAGTTACCTTAACGATAACAGAAAGGTATTTTATTGTACTATAGTTGGTATTAGGCCTTTCTTCCTGTACCTTGTAAGGTATACTTTCTTCCATTGTTGGTAGATATCCCATCTTTCTTTCTTTGCAAAAAAAGAAAAAAAAAGCGTTGTACGCTTCAGTGTATTTATTTTTTAACAGTAGCTGTTAGAGTTTACTGTCTGTCTCTACAGTTGTATAGTTGTTGGTATGGCTGATAAACCTACTTGGTTTAAGAAGTGCACTTCCTGTGGGAATCTTCTTCTTTCAGCTTTTCTCGGTTAGGGGTCGCCACAGCGGATCATCTGTCCGCTCATGATTGGCAGTGGAGTTTTACGGTGTCGAGTTGCCAGCCCGGCACCCAACCTTCCACAGAAGGGGCAAACACACACACTCACACCTAGGGCCAATTTATAGTGTCCAATCCACTTACAGCATGTGTTTGGGGATGTGGGAGGAAACTGGAGAACCCGGAGGAAACCCTGCCCACTGGGAGTGCATGTATTTAGACCCTTCTCATTTGCAGGTGCCTTGTGAGATGTCCGGTGGCCTCAATTCGAGGGCAATAAGTGACTGATGGAATAAGTTGGTCCTGAAGGGTCTTTTGTCAGCTTCTTCCTCTACTACTGCTTCCCCTTATGGTGCTCAAACCCTTCTAAAAAGTCAAGGTCTTTGGAGCCCAGGGATCAAAGCAAGTTCTCTCCTGTGCTGTCTCCTGGACCTGCTTCAAGTTTGGAACCACCAACTAAATTCAAAAAAGTGTTGGATCTGACACCTTCAGGTCCGACAATTTCTGCAGTCATCCCCTCGGATCTGGAGTCCTCCATTTTCTCCAGAGCCGGTGTCTTCTAGACGTAGGTCTCCATTTTTACAGGACATGTCCAGGAAGCTCCCTCCACATCTTCAATCAGGTCCTACCCAAGTCTTTTTATGGAAGAAGTGGACAGGATGATGAAGAAATTCCTTGGAGCACAAATCCAGAGGAGGTGTTGCTGATCGTCTCTCCCATTGGATCTGTGAGCCTTCAGCCACCTTCAAACCCCATAGTGACTCCTTCTCTGATCCAACCTGCAGTTTTGGAGCCATCAGATCTTAGATCATCGAGAGTTGGTGTCCGATCTGAAGATATCACCTTCTTTAACTCCTATGATTTCCCTGGCCCAATCGGCACTGATCCCCATTCAACAGGACGAGTCTCAGAGCTAAAGTGTCTGCACTGAATCCGTGGGAAGGATAACTTCGACTGTCACCTCCTCTTGGAGCCTCAGCACTGGACAGCTTGGGTCCGACTCCATCCTCTTTGAGGAGATCTGGGAGGGATAGGGAATCAATGGAGCCAAGAGCTTCAGCTCCAGTGAGGTTGGCATCTATTTCTTTTGGTCCCTCTGCCTTTGAGTTATTGGAGAAGGTTTTCTTCCATCCTAGAGCATCTTTGACTCACGTCTTTGGATTATTTTCCCCTACTGTTCCATAGGATTTGAGCTCTAAGTCTAGTCATCCTGTTCCACAGGGACAGCTAGCCCATTAGAGCTTCCAGGTAGTTCCTATTCAGGAACTTCATGCTTATGCTACAGCTCCAGGGCATCCCACTGAAAAGATTTCTCAGAAGAGGTTGTGTAAGAGGATGGACTTTGATTCCCCCAGGAATCTTTGATTGAAGACACCAATTTTGATGAGAGGAAAGGTTCCCCAGCGTCACCATCAGGGAATGTCTCCTTCAGAGACATTTTAGAGATTCTGCACCAAAAAAGTGGTTGGTCCTGTCAATGCCCTTCCTAAGAGGAGTCTGTGTTCCTGGAACCCTTTGGGTTTGGCCCATCTGCATCTTGAGGTACGATCCCTGGTGGTTGCCCTTATAGACCTTGTCTCTTGCTGGGCTTGGTAGGACCTGGACACCATAAAGCTTTTTACCCATCAACCAGACATTGTTGGAGCCCCTAGAGACTGGCAGTTTTGGAGTAAGGGAATCCCTGTAGATGTTTTAGTTGTGGCAGCCACCAAAAAGGAACTAGCAAAACAGAGTTCCACTGTCCATCCTACTAACAGTGGGTCTAGGGCGTTTGACAGATGTGGAAAACACATTTACGCTTCAGCGACCTTTGTCTTCAGCGACCTTTGTCTTGTGGTTGCTTCACTTCATGGCACGCTTTACTATATTGCAGTGAGACTTGATAAAAGAGCTGTCCAAGTCTACCCCAGGGATCATGTTGGCAGAGGAAGAGAAAATGTCTTGCTCCCAAATGGTCACCCTACAGTCTATATCTAATGTGTATATGAGGTTAATTTCTCAGCTGAAGGTTCCTCACAGGCTGCCGGTTCAAGCATGGCTATTAGGAGACATGCCTTGATGAGATTGCGTGACTTTGCAGAGCCCTTTAAATCTTCATTTGTCAATGCTCCCTTTGATGAATATTCCCTTTTTGCTCACAGTTAGACACACTTTCTTGCAGTTAGCAAGATGGAAAGACCCTGTCTGCTGTTGGAATCACTTGCTGTACCCCACAAAGATGTTTTTCCAGGAAGCAGCACAGTGGTAAAATGTGGTTCCAAAAATCCCAAGGACCTTTTCAAGACTCGTGTCAGGATCCTTCTCCCAGAGGCAGAATGGGAAATGATGGAAGATGCCACCCTTGCAACAGGGGGGGTCGATAGAACCAAGGCTCCCAAGATTTTCTCGGACAGGTCTTTTCAGCACGCCTGAAAGGTGGCCTTTTATTCTCTGGAGTCAGTCAGGGGCGCTTATCCTTCCACCTAAACTCCTGGGCACCCACCACAAAAGATTCTTGGATGCAAAGGATCATATCCAGAGAGTATTTCATTCCCTTTTCACCGAGTCCTTCACAAAAAACATCTCCCTGATGTTCCACCCAATCAGAGGGAGATGGCAGTTGTAGAAATACAAAAGCTACTAGAAAAAGTCATCCAAAATATCCCACAAGAGCAATTGGGATTTGGAATTTTTCAAGGCTCTTTTTAGTGTGGACTTTTTTAAGATAGCTGTGCATTGAGTAACAGCTTAATTCTAGCTCTCCCAGTGTGGAAACAGAAACTCAGCAGAGAAGGCCAGTAGTCTTTTGTGTTTATTGGTAAATTTCAGTAACTGGCTCATAAAATAAACAAAACACTGATGGAGTATATCAACGCAAATAACAAAAGGCTGGAAAAAATGTAAGAAGGTTACAAGAATGGAAGAAGGATACAAGAAATTCCCTGCTCTACTTGTGCTTCCAGCACTAATCAACAAAGAATGGTAACTAAAAACTGGTAAACCAAAACACAAACAAGCGAACTTCCCAGACAAGACTCCTTTAATCCAAAATGGTAAGCGCTTTCACCGGCTATAATACGCCAGCTTCCTCAGACCAACAATTAAAATTAAAACACAATTTAAATAACCAACCAGTCCTTTTAAATACATTTCAAGCAACTTAATCAGTGTGTTAATTGCTTAAATACTTGTGACCATGTGATCAACTACTAATTTTGTCTTTTTGGAAGACATGTCTGGGAAGTTCGCTTGTTTGTGTTTTGGTTTTCCAGCACAAATCAGTTTGAACCTAAAGGAACCCCTGCAACTAACTGCGACACACCTCACAGCCTATCTGCCCTACAAACCCTATAACAAGGATACAAGAAAGTATGTGTATTAAACAACAACTGCCTGAACTGCCATTATACTAGTGTACCGCTACTACAGGTGGTAATTTACGTATTGAGCTAAGGCAGCCAGCAGCCTCCCCCACCCCATTCTATACATTAATCACTCTCTCTCTCTCTCTCCCATCCTCCTTAGTATCCCTCCTTTTGCACTAAGAGCCCACCTTTCCCCTGATTTCTCCATCTGACTCCTTCCTACATCTGCCTGCTTTTTCAGGCATGTCCACTAGGTGGCACCCTTTACCCAGCCTCATCCCCTCTCATCCTCTCTATTACCTAGCTTCTTACCCAATTTCTCCTTTTATACCTGCACTTTCTATCCTATTCTCCCACCTCACTTTGTTCTACTTGTCTACTACTACCTTTCCTAGGAACACCTCCCTCTGGCTTTTATTCTCATCTGGCTTTGAAAGCTTACCTTCACATATTTAGTCCTGCTGATTTTTTCCTCTACAACTGCTCCAGTCTCTGTCTCCTGCTCTAGTCCTTAGTCTATATCAGCATACCACTGCCTGTCACTCTTAGCACTCCGTTTTTATTTTTTTCCCATTGGTCTTAGCCTACACTTATCTAAACCCTTCTTACTTGCTACATTTTACCTGCACTGCATGATGTCCAGTCGCCTTCTTTGACCTTACCTGCAACCTTGCCCCTCCCACCTGCGCTTCCCCTTATTACCCTCACTACCTTTATTCCTCAAACTCCCATAAATACCCTGCACTTAGTGGGCCGCCATCTTTAGGATTAGGGATTTGCCCTGGCTGCTGTCTGTTCCCTCTGCTGACGTCTAATCCCTGTGGTATGTAGTTATTGTATGTATTCTTATTGTGGCTCTTTTTACCACAGGTTTTTGTTTAATAAGTATCTGTTGGTAGGTTTAGATATTCCAAGCTGTCCTGGCCTTTGCTTGATGACTTGACCTAACTGTGCTTGTATTGTACAAGTATTGTAGCGACTTGTTTCCTGTCATTTTGTAAAGCAGTTATAGACTGTCTGAGCTCTCAAAGCTTATTCGTAGTATAAAGTATTTTTTGGAGTGCTTGTATTGTGCTACTCTAGCAAGAAAACTGTTTAGGATTATTTTTTAGCATTTGCTACATGTACAACTCTAATGGCGACTGTTTTCCTGCCCTTTGAAAAGCCTTGCCTAGACTGTAAATGCTCTATTGATTGCTTGCACACTTGACCCGCTAGTACCGTTTCTTTCTTGTATACTACCTATAGTAGCTATCTCGCCGTTTGTTGATGCAAAGCCATCCCTAGATTGAAAAACGCTCTATCCAATGCCTGTAGCATGTTAAGCCGATAGCAGCATTTCTGTAAGCTATCTACCCTGCTACAAATTCTACACCACAGCGTTTCTACATCGCTGGTTCCCAAGCCTGGACACTGCTCGACACACTACGCCTACCTCGTGGTGTTTCACTAAAGGTAACCTGAGCCTAGCAATTTAACCAGTTGTACTTGCTGGTCTAGTGGCTTCTTGACAAACGAAGCAATCATACTGTGGGTCCTATGCTGAAATCTGTGTTTTTCTGGTCACCAGTACACCAGATCATTTTTAACACTACAGACCTTTATGGTACTGACTGTTCCCTAGCCTGGTCACTGCCCTTGGTAATACACCACCCTCGTAGTGTTTTTCTAAGAGCAAGCTTACCTATCTAGCAGTAATTACTTGTAAAGTGCAAATTCATAGGTATTTAAGGCTGCCGCTGGTTTCTGTAACAAGCCGACAACGACAAAGACTGCCTCTGGCCTTTTAACACACCGTCTTCTGCAATTCTATTATTCCTGGCTTGTGTAACAAGCTGATAAAGTAAAGTGGAAAACTCATAGGAATTAAAGGCCGCTGGCTTCTGTAACAGGCCGGCAACGGCACAGACTGCCTCTTGCTTTCTAACAAACCGACCTTGGCAATTGGTTTATTCCTGGCTTGTATAACAAGCCAATAAAGTAAAGTGGGTATTCTCATGTATTAGAGACTGGTGCTGGCTTCCGTAACAAGCCGACTATGGCACAGACAGCCTCTGCCTTTTTTTAACAAGCTGACTATGGCTATTTCATAAATTCTGGCCTGTGGAACAAGCCGATAAAGTAAAGTGGAAAACTCATAGGAATTAAAGGCCGCTGGCTTCTGTAACAGGCCGGCAACGGCACAGACTGCCTCTTGCTTTCTAACAAACCGACCTTGGCAATTGGTTTATTCCTGGCTTGTATAACAAGCCAATAAAGTAAAGTGGGTATTCTCATGTATTAGAGACTGGTGCTGGCTTCCGTAACGACTATGGCACAGACAGCCTCTGCCTTTTTTTAACAAGCTGACTATGGCTATTTCATAAATTCTGGCCTGTGGAACAAGCCGATAAAGTAAAGTGGAAAACTCATAGGAATTAAAGGCCGCTGGCTTCTGTAACAGGCCGGCAACGGCACAGACTGCCTCTTGCTTTCTAACAAACCGACCTTGGCAATTGGTTTATTCCTGGCTTGTATAACAAGCCAATAAAGTAAAGTGGGTATTCTCATGTATTAGAGACTGGTGCTGGCTTCCGTAACAAGCCGACTATGGCACAGACAGCCTCTGCCTTTTTTTAACAAGCTGACTATGGCTATTTCATAAATTCTGGTCTGTTGAACAAGCCGATAAGGTAAGGTGGAAGTTTCATAGGTATTAAGGCTGCCACTGGCATCTGCAACAAGCCGAAAACAGCACAGACTGCCTCTGGCCTTTTAAACAAGCCAAACTGCGGCAGTTTTACTATTCCTGGCTTGTATAACAAGCCGATAAGGGCAGAGACTGCCTATGACATTATAACAAGCCGTCTACGGCAAGTTTATTAATTTCCCTATTCTCAGGCATATCCTACTCTGAGCATAACCATATTCACCTTGTTTTTTTTTCTATAATTGGTAATTTGTTCTTGAACGGCGCCTCCTAAGTGCTTACTCTGAAGCCTATTTTTTTTTCTTTCACTCTATTCCTGATTAGCTGTTACTGTGTAATTTCACGGTCTTTCTAGCCTGTCCTGATCCACCACAGTCCTCCTTAGTGTTTGTGTAATTGAGGTCTGCCTATTGTTGCTAATAAATAGGTGGGAATAACTTCTACTTGTACCCTCTTGTTACCACTAATTCTAGGGACATTTAAATCTTGCTAAAGTGTTTTATTGCCATGCAGCATTTAAATAATTGCTTGACTATGTTTTTCATCTGCTGCTACCAGGGTTAGGTTATTGTGTAACTGCTATTTTTTTTTAACTTATCTGCCTCTGTGAATGACTAGCTCCATCTGATATACAAGGTTATTGCACTGTCTAATTGCTATCTACAAATAAGTATAGGTATAATATACTCTGTATTGTTTTATTTTGCTACCTAAATATAACTATAGATGAATGTTTTAGTATTATATACCTACTCTGAACTTGCTATGTGCTAACTCATGTTTCTAATAACTTCCTTGTCTCTCTTGCCTCCTTAACTTCCCTGCTCTACTTGTGCTTCCAGCACTAATCAGTTTGGACCTAAAGGAACCCCTGCAACTAACTGCGACACACCTCTCAGCCTATCTGCCCTACAAACCCTATAACAAGGATACAAAAAAGTATGTGTATTAAACAACTCCTGCCTGAACTGCCATTATACTAGTGTATCGCTACTACAGGTGGTAATTTACTTATTGAGCTAAGGCAGCCAGCAGCCTCTTCCCCCTCCCCATTCTATATATTAATCACTCTCTCTCTCCCATCTTCTTTAGTATCCCTCCTTTTGCACTAAGAGCCCACCTTTCCCCTGATTTCTCCATCTGACTCCTTTCTACATCTGCCTGATTTTTCAGGCCTGTCCACTAGGTGGCACCCTTTACCCAGCCTCACTCCCTTCTCATCCTCTTACCTAGCTTCTTACCCAATTTCTCCTTTTATACCTGCACTTGCTATCCTATTCTCCCACCTCACTTTGTTCTACTTGTCTACTACTACCTTTCCTAGGAACACCTCCCTCTGGCTTTTATATCTGGCTTTGAAAGCTTACCCTCACATATTTAGTCCCGCTGATTGTTTTTCCTCTATATCTGCTCCAGTCTGTGTATCTACCCGTTCCGTTCACCCTGCGGGCTCACTTCGCTCCCCTCCCTGCCCCCAATTCCCACCCGTCCCCAGGGATCCTACTCTTATACTATCTAACCACACCTCTTCCTGCTCCCATTACCCCTCTCTCCACTTCATATTGGCTTTCTTCTCTTTCATCTCCTATCCCTAACCACTCCCCTCCATAATCTCCACTCCCTCCTATCATTACTTACTCCCACCGTACATACTTACATCTACACATATATAGAACAAATAGCCAATCTTTATAAATGGATAATCCAACCAACCCTCTTCTAATTCTACTCTATTTTACCATTTTACCACTACCACTTCTTACCAGTGCCTATCTACTCTCGTCATATGAACACCTAATATATCCACATACTAACTACCCCAACCAACAAACCAACTCTCAGCCCTTACCACACCTACATGACCATGCAAATATAACATGCTCACCTAGCTACCTACATGCAAAGTATCATAGAACAGTTCACATTAAATATAATACATTATGTCTCAAAAGAGTGTTACCTCTTTACAGCAAATTTCCTAACCCAAGCTATCTAGTACAACTCACAGTAAAGGACAGTGATATTCATCCTAACTCTGGCCCAAACACAACCCCTATCTCCCTTCACATCCATAATCAATCATGCAATTATCCCCTTACCAAACCGGCAAACTCTCTCCTACTAGCTCATCTTAATATGCGTAGTATTAACAATAAAGTGACTCAACTCCATGCTCTCCTAGAAGTATATTCCTTTGATATTTTCTGCCTAACAAAAACATGACTAAAACCTGCCATCAAAGATAATGAAATTATCCCACCTGGATATAATATCCTAAGAGTTGACAGAGTAGCTAAGAAAGCTGGTGGGGTTGCAATTCTATTTAAATCTGGCTTGCAATTAACAACTTACAATTGCAGTATATCCCTTGACTCCAATACTGAAATTCTCATCTCTAAACTTGAACTTAACAATGCTAAATCAGTCTATATTATCTGTATGTATTTGCCCCCTGGCAATAACATAGCCACCGTGGAAAATATCCTCTGCTGGCTATCCCAACACCTGCCTCAAGAAACCATAATCCTAGGCTATATAAATTTAGACAAGAATTCCTATAACAGTACTCTTCCTACCACCCACATAAGCCTATATGGTTTCTCTCAAACCATTATCTCCCCCACCAGAATAAATAAAGCTAACAAGAAAGCAAGTATATTAGACTGGATTCTCACAAACAATCCCACTCACTACTATGAGTCTGGAACCCTCCCCAATGATTTAAGTGACCACTCACTTACCTACATCATCAGACTAAAAGCAAACACCCCTACTCCAATCTCTATCAAACAAATTAGATCCAAAAAGAAATTTAACCCTGACCTGTTCCAAATGGAGCTAAGAGCATGCAATTGGGTTCCCTTAAAACAACTTCCATTAGATGAAGCTGTTAATTTCTTTAATTCTATCTTCCTAGCCATTCTTAATCACCATGCTCCATCCAGATCTATTAGAATTAAGGCCAAGTCTGCCCCATGGCTTTCTAATGAAACCAAACACAAAATTCATCTCAGAAATAAGCATTGAGCCAAATGGAGAAAGACTAAAAACCCTGCTGACCAACAAACCTTTAGACGGCTAAGAAATGACACAAAGAAGGCCATACTCTCTGATAAACAAAACTACTGCTTACAATATCAACAACCTAACCACAACAACCCACAGAAATTCTGGGCTACCATTAAGCAGTTACTCCACTCAGGTCAAGCCACTACACCTAACCCTCAAAATACAGATAGGAAAAATCCCATCCATGCAGCTAATACCTTCAGTACCTTCTTTACAGATGTTATCCAAACACTAGCTAGTCAACTGTCACATAATACCTTCACATTACTTTCATACTCCTCTGCCCCACCTCTCACTTTTTGTTTCAAACCTGTCCCAACAACATTTATCCAAACCCTACTGAATAAACTGAAACCATGCTCCCCTTCTGCAGACTTACTGTCTTCTGAATATCTACAGCTGTCATCCAAGGCTGTTGCCTATCCTATTTCCATACTGATCAACAAAACTATTACTGAAGGTTACAGCCCCACCTTATGGAAAGTCTCCCATATTATCCCCCCTACATAAAGGTGGATATTCCACTGAGCTATCAAACTATCGCCCCATTGCCCTTATTTCACCTTTAGCTAAAATTATGGAAAAATGTAAACATAAACAACTACTCCGCCACTTAATAGAAAACAATCTATTTACTAACTGTCAGCATGGTTTCAGACCTTCACACAGTACTACCACTGCCCTCCTTTCCTTTGACCACATTAACAGGAACCGAAACCTGAATAATCTTTCTTCTGCTCTATTTATCGACCTGTCTAAAGCATTTGACATGGTAAACCACCAGATTCTCATTAACATACTTAAATCTCTGTCATTAGACCCACTTTCCATAAAATGGTTCAAATCCTACCTTGGCAAACGACAGCAAGCAGTACTTTGGTATAACTCCTTATCCACCCAACTACCTGTTTCCATAGGTATCCCTCAGGGGTCCATACTAGGACCTCTTCTTTTCTCTATATTTATTAACGACCTTCATCTAGCTATCCCACAAGCCACTTGTATACAATATGCTGACGACTCCACATTATTATGCTCAGCTACATCCTCCCATGACCTTCACTCTCTCACCCAAAAAATATTCAACATCGTTGAACAATGGTTCACTCAGCATTGCCTTCTTTTGAACCCAAAGAAAACCAAACTCCTCCTCTTCACTCCAACTCAAAAGCCCTCTCCTCTACATTTCTCTGTGGCATCTACCAGTGGCACAAAATATCTCCAGACTTCACCACCAAGCTACTAGGGGTCACCATCGATAATAACCTTAACTTCGACATCCACATCAACAATACTACAAAGACTGTCAACAAAAAAATTTGAACTCTCTATAGGATTAAATGCTTCCTTTCTCCTACTGCTAAAATTACTATCGCCCACACTCACCTGATCTCTACTTTCCTTTATGCCTCACCCATTTTTACTAATCTCAAGAATAATCTCAGCAAATTAGAAATGTCCTATAATAACATTGCTAGATTTGCTACAGGCAACCCATTTCGAACCCACCATTGTATAAACTTAAACCAGATAGGATGGTTAGAACTTCAACACCTGATTAAATTTCACCAACTAACCATTGCCCACAACATTCTCTCTAAACCTTCCAGCACTCCAAGTTTAACAAACCTCATTACCCCCTATAAAAATCTGAAGTCCTTACGCTCATCACACAAACTTCTTGTATACACCTGTAAACCTCATAACAGGGCTGGGGATTCTCTCTTCTCTAATACTGTTGGAAAATCCAGGAATCTTCTCCCTACTGATCTAACTTCACTCGCCTCTTTATCTCTCTTTAAAAAAACACTTAAACTCTACCTCAAATCATTCTGGCTATGCCCCTGTGCCAAACCTGACTAGTCCTATACCTTTACAAACTCAACTTACCCATCTAGTCCTTACTATCCTCTGATACATCTTCCATCTTACTGTACTTTTTCTTATCTACCTTTTTTACATCCTCTTTACGTACCTTTTGTTAAGTAAATCCATTGTATCATCACTACACATCCATCTTCCTTTTCTCTATTTCCTAACTAACCTGTACTATGTCTCCATACACTCTACTTTTACTATTTTTTTTACTCTTAACTTGTGTTTGCATCCTTTTATAATCCTCCAGGCTTTTACTGCACTGTGCCATTGTCAATGATTTTTTTTACTATGATAATTGCTATTTTTTATTATTATAATACCTGATGTTTGTGTATTGTTTGTACTTATACTTTTGAAACATGTCTTTGGAGCTTTTCTCCCCGGGCCTCTACTGAAAATGGACATATATCCAGTTAGACTAGCCCGGTCAACAAATGTTAGATAAAATAAATTAATAAAAACCTGGAAAGAACAGAGTGCATTCATTTTATGAAAGCACAAATAAGCAACTGGACTGTTATTCCACAGTAAGAGTTGTAAGTTGAAAGGGCACATTGTGTGTATGCTCCAAACCTGGCTATGAGAAAGTAAACTTGACCTTTAATAATAAAGATGCAATCCTACCAGCAGAAGGAGTTGATTCTGACAAAACTGTCCCTTAAGGCCAAAGTACTAAAAGTGGGAGACAGCAGAGTGTTTGTGAAAAATGATTACTTGTACACCAGGCAGAAGAGGAGTAAATTTATTCCACTATTCCAGGAATGTCGGGATGCAGGTGTGAGATTCAAACTGCTGTATCCAGCTGTCTTCAAGGTGTTCTTCCCTGGAGGGACAAAATATTTTTTTTGATGAAGTACATACTGAGGAGGAAATACAAACGTTTGCCCAACAAAAAGTGATCTGTGAAAAAGAGAAAATCTGCTTCTTGTTTTTCTGGTAATAAAGAACATAGAGAGACTTACCTATGAAACCTTTTGCATTGCTTCAAAGCAAAATGTTGGAGCGAAGAAATGGAGCTTGAGAGTTGAATAGAAGAATCGAGAACATGTTGGAAATAAGGCAGAGTCAGGGTTTGCAAGATGGAGATTAACAATAATAAAACCAGTGACTTAATGTGGTATTGTAATGCAATAATTATATTTGCAAAATATGACAGAAAAAAGAAATCTGGAAATACTAGATTTTTTTTCAGACTTTGTTGGATTTGTGGGGGACTCTAATGACATGAAGTAGGGCATATGCTTTAATGTTCAGAAAAATCCTTTGGGGGAGGAAAAGAGAGGGGAGAAATTAACTGTAAACAAAAATATTTTTTTCTTAATATTTTTTTTGGTGTATGGTTTTCTTTGCATGCTATAAAGTAAGGTTTTTTTCAGTGATTGTGTAATGACGATTGTAAGCAGGTGGTGCTGTTTTTTTCCTCCCTTCTCTGTCGTTGGATGGGGGAGTGACTGGATTAAGAACCCTTAGGTTGATTTAGTAACAAGCTTTAAGAGAGAGAGTAAATGAAAAAAAATATTTTGAATATTATGAAGTCTTTTTTCTAGCAAATGAAAGTATGCTCAGTAGAAGATGTAATGTGGTCCTATCTCGCCTACATTCATTACTGATGGGCTCGGAGCCGAGAATCGGCTCCGACTCGGCCGCTATAACTAGCACAAAGTCTCTAATTGGCTGGGCTAAGCGTATATCCCAGGATGCACCACTCCCAATCCCCCAGATCTCGTTTGCCGCTCGTTGAGTGAAGACGTGGTCTCGAGCTTGGCTGTGCCTAAGTACCTTATTTAAACTATTTACTTAGTTTTTGGAAAAGTCTTTCCAACCAAAAACTATTTTAATAGCTACGTTCTCTATAGTTGGTGTTTTTTTTTTTTTTTGATCTCCGTCGTTGTTTAAGTTATAGTTGGCATACTTGTGTTGGCGGGCTAGGCCCATTTAAGTTAGAGGGCCTTAACCCTGTTCGGTATGTTTTCTTGTTGTTCGGGGGCGTTTGTTATTCCCTTCTCTTCCTTGTCGTGTCTCTTTCCTGTGGTGTCTTTTTGTATGAAGCTTTAAAATGTCAGGAAAGATCAGAAGGAGCATAGGCCTTCTGGGTTTAAAAAATTCACCAAATGTTCCTATAAGATGTCTTTGACTGATGGCCATGCCATCTGTGTGTACTGTTTGGGCGCTATACACTTGCAAGAGTCCTGCAGTGTGTGTCATTCGTTTAGTTCCAGTGTCTTGCAAGAGAGAAAAAATAAGTTGATTCTTAAGGGCCTGGTAAAACCTGCCTTTGAAGAAGCTTTAGCCTCTTCTCCCCCTCGTGGGAAATCTAAAACTAAAAAGAGATCTCCGGCTCCGTCCAGTTCGTCGGAGCCATCGGAGAAAAGATCAAAGACTGTTTCGTCTTCCTCAGCTCCATTGGTCTCGGAGCTGCAGGAGATGTTGTCGGTACCGGAGACTGCTTCCTTGGTTCCACTGCCTTCAGAGCCGAAGGAGGTTTCTGTTGTGTTGGAGCCGACTTCGGCTCCAATTGTCTTGGAACTGATTCAAAGCCATTCTCCTAGATTTGCATTGGATCCACTAGAGAAGACTTCTCGACCCCCTTCTGTGTCCTCCAAGTCCTCCAGGTTGTCTGATTCGGATTTGGATAGGGTGGTGCAGAGGCTCCTACAGTCACCAGTGTTAATGAAATTATTCTCTGCTCCAGCCCAGTTGGCTCCGGAGCCTGACCTTGTGTCTGTTCCGATTATTCCTCCGTCAACCACCTCTGTGTCGTCGGAGCTGGAGTGTTCTGAGTCGAGTGAGGTCCTTGGGTCAGCTCCGAAACCCCCTTTGAGTTTTTCGGCTCCGACCTCGGATCCAACTCTGTCTGTTCTATCTGATGGTTTTGGTACTCTGGTTTCGTCGGTTGGACCCGAGGGGGATACATCAGGGCTCCAGTCTTCGGCTCCGAGTCTCACTCTCGGTGCTTCGGCTGTGGGAACCCCTGTTCCAATTGTGGTCTCGGAAACGGGTCGCTCCTCGGATTCAGGTGGACCCGCCTTTGAGGCCATGAGGAGCGCACTGTCCAGGTCTTCGGTGACATCACTTGAGTCAACCACTCCTTTCCCGGACACTGCGATTAGAGCCTCTGAGGCCCTCCTATCAGCAGGCAGCGGGGCTCGGAGGCCTGAGGATACCCCCATGCATGGTCCCCTGCTTTCTGAGGGCCCTTCAGAGTCCTTGCTTGAAGAGCCTCCCAGAAAGAAGCTGTGTAAGAGGAAGCACATAGACTCCCCAGATGAGTCTATCACCTCAGACACCGACCTCGATGATGCAGAGGGATCCCCAAAGTCGTCCGACGATGTCTCATTCTCCGACATCCTGGAGATTTTGAGACAGAGAGGCGACTGGCCCTCCAAAACCCCCTCTGAGGAGGAGTTGGTCTTCCTCGAGGCCTTTGGAGCCCGACCTTCCACCTCCTGGGTGTCTCCCCCCTTCGATGAATTGTTGGATCTTATTTGTCGAAGGGTGTGGGAACACCCTGACTCTGTGGAACCGGTTCCCAGCCGCCCCATCAAGTTTTTGTCTGCACCTCCTGGGAAATAATTCTTGACTAAAGGAGTTCCTGTAGATGCCATGATGGTGGTGTCTGCCCCTCAGCAAGAAGTTGCAGAGGCTTCTGCTTCCGTTCATCCTCCTAACAAGGAGTCTAGGAGTATGGATCGGTATGGAAAGCGTACCCTGTCCTCAGCGACCTTTACTTTGCGGTCACTGAATTATTTGTGTAATTTTACGAGGCTCCAAAGAGATCTCCTCAAGGAGTTGGGAGATACTCTTGTCAGGTAACTTGCCTGAGGCGGTGAACCAAACTGTCAACGCCCAGCTGTCTACCCTGTCTTCTGTTGTTAACTCGTCCATGAGGCTTATATCCTATGCAGCCGAGGGGGCGGGTAGGGCAGCTAGCTCAGGCGTAGCCCTTAAGAGGCAAGCTTGGATGCGCCTGTGTCACTTCGCAGAGGCCTTCAAGTCTTCCTTCATGGATGCTCCCTTTGACGGGTCCTCCATTTCTGGACCCAAAGTGAAAGACACTCTCACCAGATGTGAGCAGGAGGGTAAGACTTTGTCTGCTGTTGGGGCCCATTTTTCGCTTCCATCTAGACCTTATCCCAAGGCGCAGAAGGGCGGAAAGATGTGGTTCAGGAAGTCTCAGAAGTCTTATCCTGACCATCATGGTGACCCCCCCCCTCCAGAGGCAGAGGAGGGGGGAATTATTCTGGAAGACATCGCCCTAGGGGTGGGGGAGGCCCCTGCAACTCAGGAGACCGCGAGTCCTTTCGTGGTTCCACCTACCAACGTCCCTGAGGGACTGCCCGACTGTGCCTATCCGGAGCCAGTTGGGGGTCGTTTCTAGAAGCATCTTCAAGCCTGGGAAAACATCACTCAGGATCGTTGGGTGCTTCAAATTATTGCCGGAAGTTACACCATTCCCTTTATCTCACCCCCTCCGCCACCCAAGGGTCCTAGATGTTCCACCCAGTCAAAGGGACCAAGCAGCATTAGAAGTCTCAAAGCTGCTGGAAAAAGGAGTCATCCAACCAGTCCCCTCAGATCAGATCAGGAACTTACTCAAGGTTATTTTTGGTGCCCAAAAGAACAGGGGACTTGAGACCCATTCTGGATCTCAGCCGTTTAAACCTCTTCGTCAGGAAATCTAAGTTCCGAATGGTCACTCTTCAAACCATTTTTCCATTGTTGGGAAAAGGGGTATGGATGTGCTCCATCGATCACCAGGACGCCTATTATCACATCAAGATAAACGAGGCCTCCAGGAATCACTTACGCTTCTGGCTGGGAGCCAGTTATTTCCATTTCTGAGCCCTGCCCGTTGGTCTCACCACAGCCCCCAGGGTGTTTACCAAATGTCTGGCAGTGGTGACTGCTCACCTGAGATGTCTAGGATTCCAGGTGTTTCCTTACCTAGGCGACTGGCTTCTCACCGCCCCCACCAGGCATCTACTTATTCGAGCCATGGAGGCCACCATCAACTTGGGTCAACTCCTAGGGATTACTTTCAACTGGCAAAAATCTGTCTTGCTGCCATCACAATGTGTTGCATTTATCGGCGCAGAGCTAGATTCTGTAGAAATGAGGGCTTTCCTTCCTACAGAAAGAATAAAAGTGCTACAGGCTCATGTTTTGGCCTTATTACCTCTGGAAAAGTTACAAGCCAGACTTGTTCTTCAGTTACTAGGTTCCATGGCGGCCACCATCCTACTAGTACCCCTGGCCAGGCTACATATGTGGACACTCCAGTGGCTTCTTTCGGTCCAGTGGTCCTTTCAAGAGCTCCCTCTGTCTCACCCAATTCTTATAACGGAGCGATGCCAATGGGACCTGCATTGGTGGCTTCATTCACCCAATCTGAAGAAAGGGTGATTCCCTGAACCCCCGCCCCCTACTGCCACAGTGACCACGGATGTCTCCCAGACAGGGTGGGGGGCATTGTCTGGGCAGAACGGTCCAAGGCACGTGGCAAGAACACGAGGTACACTTGCATATAAATGTTCTGGAGATGAGAGCGGTGCTACTAGCTTTGCAGGCACTTCACAGCTCTCTTCCCAAGGGGACTATCTCAATTCTTTCTGACAACATGTCAGTCGTGTGGTACCTGAAGAAACAGGGGGGAACCAAGTCCTATCCCCTTTGCAGAGAGGCCATGAGAGTGTGGAATTGGGCAGTGTCTTCCCAACGTTTTCTAGTGGCAACGCACATTCTGGGGAAGTCCAATGTGATAGCAGACAGGCTAAGCAGAGCTATTCTGATGCCTCACGAGTGGTCCCTGAACGATCAAGTTGCTGCTCAGATCTTCTGCAGGTGGGGTCTACCTTGCTGCGATCTATTTGCCAGTCCCCTCAATGCCAAGTCCAGCAATTACTTCACTCTGATTCCCCCCCTCAGGGGGAGTCACCCAGGGACGCTGTAGTCCATGATTGGCCCCCCCGGTCTGCTCTACGCCTTCCCTCGTTTCCTCTGCTGCCAACAGTGATTCAGAAGGCAACTTCCTTGGGAAGCAAAATGATCTTGATCGCACCACACTGGCCCTGTCAAGTTTGGCTCCCCTTTCTCCGGAGATATACTATGGATGGTCCTTGGATTCTGGACCGAGTTCCAGACCTATTGACTCATCTGTCAGGGCAGTTCCACCCATCCCTGAGAACCCTCAAGCTCACTGCCTGGCTTCTCCACATCTGTCCTTCGTCAGACAGCTTTCCTTGACACCGGAAGGGGTACATATCCTATCTTCTTCCCGCAAGCCATCCACTAAGAAGATATATTCCAGTAAATGGAAATGATTTGCTATCTGGGCCCAGTCGCATAACCTAGATCCCTTCACAGCCCCTGTGACAGCAGTTTTGGATTTTTTAGCTACTCTTTTCAGACAAGGTTCCGCTGCCTCCACTATTAAGGTTCAGCTGGCAGTTATTTCTAATTTTCACGTTTCATGTGAGCCTTCCCTTATGGCCCATAAACTGTGTAAAGCCTTCCTAAAAGGAGCCTGGTTACTTCGTCCCCCAGTTTCTCAGCCAGTCTTGCCATGGGATTTAAACTTGGTGCTTAGAGCCATAACTTCTCCCTTTGAGCCTGCAAACACTTGTGAATTAAAATATTTGTCTTGGAAGATGGCCTTTCTGGTGGCCATTACTTCAGCCAAAAGAGTATCAGAGCTTCAAGCCCTTTCTGTCAAACCTCCTTATTTGATTTTTCATAAGGATAGAGTATCCTTGAGACTCAACCCTTCCTTTCTTCCTAAGGTTGTTTCTACCTTCTGTCTTCACCAATCCATTGAGTTACCGGTGTTTTTCCCAAGCTTTTCAAACAGGGCAGAATTCAAATTTCACCAATTGGATGTACATAGGCAGCTGAGGTTTTACTTGCACAGGACAAAACAAGAGAGAAAATCAGATCAGTTGTTTGTGTCCTTTTCAGACAATAACAATGGTAGCCCTGTGAGCAAAGGCACTATTGCAAGGTGGATTAAGGACTGTATCTCATTTATTTACACATCGGCAGGTAAAGATCTACCTTTCCCAGTTAAGGCACATTCAACCAGGGCTATAGCTACCTCAGTGGCTTTTCATGCTAGGCTCTCTTTGGATGAAATCTGTGCGGCAGCCACCTGGACTTCTCCAGATACCTTTATTTCTCAGCTAAAAACACAGCATCATGGGACCGGATGGTGTCCCCGCTGTGTGTATGCTGTGGAATGAATGGGAGAAATCATCTCTGTGTCACTGCTGGACAGAGGCACAACAAACTAATGGGCAGATAGCCTAGTATAAACCTATCAACCTATTATAAGTTGGACGTGGCTTCTAGAGGCCGGGCTTCCTTTGGTTCCATGGTGCTCAGGAGTTTTTTCTCATGAGCCTCCCAGGATATAGGTGCTAGGGACGCTGTCCCGTCAGTAATGAATGTAGGCGAGATAGCACCACATTACATCATTTAGTTATGTACTCACCATAACGATAGATGTATGTGGTCCATCTCGCCTACATTCTTACGTACCCACCCACCTTCCCCCTTCCTGGTGGACTTGGAGGAAATTATATTCTTAGACCCTTCTGAGGATATTATTTTTTCTCTCTTCTTGCCATGTTGTTTGGTGGGGTTATGCATGTGTAATGATGTTTTTTGTGGCAAACAAGATCTGGGGGTTTGGGAGTGGTGCACCCTGGGATATAGGCTTAGCCCAGCCAATTAGAGACTTCGTGCTAGTTATAGCGGCCGAGTTGGAGCCGATTCTCGGCTCCGAGTCCGTTAATGAATGTAGGCGAGATGGACCACATACATCTATCGTTATGGTGAGTACATAACTAAATGTTCTGTATCTGGTCCTCATGTTTCCATGGAAACAATGCAATAGAGAAATTGACTGTCTAGTTCTCATGTCTCCATGGAGACAATCTGATAGAGACATTTGTTAGTCTGGTGAAGAGTGATTGACTGGGGGGGGGAGAAACTGGCTAGGAGTTAATGTTCTCTGAAAGCATTCATGGGTTTTACCAGCTTGGAGAGCTATAAAGAAGACAAAAACAGCACTTACAAGCACAGGCTGCACCAAACATCTTAGCATGGATAGCCTTTCTTTTAGGTTAATACAAGTTTGATAGTGTGGCTCTCAGTTTGGGACATTTGCTCTTTTAGGAGGGTAAACTTCAGTATTTGAAGATGTACTTTAGTTTTGTGTGTTAGTATTAAGCTAATGGGTTTGGGTTTTTTTAGGCTTTCAATAAAACAAGTTTTGTAAGATGTGGCATAGGCTCAAATGGATATGACAAGAAACAGCTGTATAAAAGTTCAACCTGCCAAATAGTGTGTGTGCAATAAAAAAGCTGGAACTAGACCTTTAACAAAAAAAGTGTTATACATAAAAGTGGAAATAACTTTTTAATACAGTGATGCTTTCTGTAATGTCTTTAAATGTCAACAGTCTTGCAGATAAATGCAAAAATGAAAGTAGTGAACTATATTAAAAATGTAGAGTGCAAATAGCTATATTACAGGAGAAAGACTTGGAAATAATTGAACATGTGAATTGGATATAGATATTGTTATTCAGCAGAATACATGGGATAAAGAAAGAGAGGAGCTTTTACATTAATTACAAGAGGACCTCCAGTAGTGATAGAAGATGATAAAAAAGGAATGTCAGATTTGTACTGCTAAGGGGTTTCTGGTAAGGGAGGAAGATTACACTGGCATGTACTTATATTCCACCTAAAACTGCTATAATGGAACTTAAAATTCTGGGAGAAGAAATCAAGATGTAATGGTTTTAACAGCTATTTATTGTGGTGTGACTTTTTTAAAGTTTAGTGGAAGTAGATAGCCATGTCAATGTTCAAAGTTTTCAGCAAGGAATATTACTTGTAGGTGCGGACTGGAATTTAATTTGCAGCAGTGAAGATTTATCTGGGGGGCCCAGAAGGGAAAGTATACCAAAAGGGTAGATTTTTGAAAAAAATATATGAAAATACCAAAAGAGGGTAGATGTTTGAAGAACTTTATGAAAATATTTGGCATGGAAGATGTGAATTCAGGAGTTTGGAGTGAATTTACATATTCCTAAAGATATAAAAACTGGGTTAGGTTTGACAGAATTTATATTTCTCATGTTTCAGGTGTTGGCTGTTCTTCCCTTTGAATATTCTGCTATGATTGACTTAGTCTTGAATGACCTTATTTTTGGCAATAGTTACTTCTGCCAAGCCAGTGTCAGAATTGCAAGCTCTTTTCTCAGTACTTATGCACTTGTTTTTTCATAAAGACAGGGTTTCCTTACATATGGACCCATCTTATCCTCCTAAGATGGCTACAGAGAACTGTTTGAACCACTCCATTCGTTTACCTGCATATTTTCCTTGGAATGTGGCTGGCCTTGGGTCTGATAACCCACATGTTTAACTAGACAAGAGATAACACAGATACGTCATAAGCACATAACTTTTTTCCTGTGGTGTCATTTAAATACAAGGGATTGTCTCATACATGTAGAGCCACAACTTAATCACATTTATTTTTTTTCTGATGTTATCTGATTCATTTTGAAGTTCTGAGCAGAAACTATTATATATTTTCTTTTTTAATTCATTTGTTCTATTTACTACTGATTTATTACTGTTGTAGCTGTTTTTATCTTTATTTTAATTTTCTGTGGAACTTTTTTTCATTTTGACATGGACATTTTAAGTACTTTTTGTTAAAAAAAGCTTTCTGCTTGATTTAAGGGCATACATTTGATTTTTATGAGCACTTTGCCTGTGACCTTTATTTGTTAAACACCTTTATTATCACTAATAGGCAAAGTACATTAACAGGAAAAAAATCAATTTAAATACAGTATGCATCACATATATTTATTTTACTACTATCATCAGTCCAACATTTCAAAAAATTGCTAAATTCCTGCCTTCTCTTAAACTTCACTACTCCCAAACATTATTATACATGTATTATTCCAACTATTTCCATTTACATCCATGTAGTTTTCCCCTTCCCTTTTCTAAAGATTTTTTTCCAGTTATTTTATCTTTTTAATATTCAGTACCTCAAATACAGTTGTAGACTTTGATTTCCATCTTCTAGTAATTGCTTTTTTTGGCAGCCAAGAGAATAAAGAATTACAATCCCCCAGATTCTCTGTGCCCTGCACGGCGTGCATGATTAGTGCAGGAGCTCTGACAGGCAATATGTCTGCGGTGCGATCCAGGAACAGCTTGAAGGGGTGTGCACGAGAGCTCCTGCACTAATCATGCACGGACCTAAGCCCTGGTATGCAAATCACGTCATTTGCAGGAGGAATCCATGCAAATGAGGTGATTTTGCAATCCAGGAATCTTGCAATAGTCTGTGCAAGACTAGTGCTATCTGCAGAAATTTACTCTGTTAGTAACAGAGTACATTTCTGCAAAATCTGAAACAGAGCTATGGCAGCTCCAAATAAAGGCTGCATATCATTGATAAAGCATGCCAATGGCCAAGTATAAGGCCATTGGCATTGCAAACTGTTTCAAAAATAAAAAAATCAACTTATTTTTTTTAGCCAATCTCGGCCGTTTAAGCCTAGGGCAGCGGCGAGCAAACGGGATCGGGGGAAAATACTAAAGTTAACCTAAAATAAGCAGTCTAACTAAAGTCGGTGTTCTGCCATGCAAGTCAGTGGCAGGCAGAATACAACCTGGCCAGTGAGTAATGGTTACTAAGAGGGGAGGCTCAGTGTGAGACATGTAACTATGCATTAGCAGGCAATCCTATGCAAATGAGGGAAAGGATAGTGATTCCCAGTTTTCCCCAGCCAGCATGTGAGGCAGGTCCCAACAGTGTAAGAGTATGAATAGCTGGGTGCAAGACTAGGATATAGGTGACATCATGGGGGTGTGTGTCAGGCATGCTGTAAGCAGATTGGAGCTCTGTGGCTCGGGATTGCTCCTAGTTTAAACCTGCCCAGCACTCTTTACAAAGCCTAAGTGGGTGTGTGCGCCACGCACCGGGTTTTAAAGAAAAAAAAAAAAAAGTAAAGCAGGAAATAGCAGCTCTGTGCACATTTGAGCACTCTGTTTGCGCGGCACGCCCCCAGGCTTAAACAGGAAGGCAATGGGAAGGGAAAATAGCAGTAGGAAGGTAACCAAGGAGAACTAGAGTAGCTGGCAGGTGAAATGTATCAGAATCAGCCAATTGCACAGGCAGTAGACCAGCCCAGCTGAGCACACCACTATAAACTATGCAAACACCTTTCCCCTTGTTTTTTTCCCAAAAGCTCTGCACCACCGGTGTATACAAACGGGGAAATTTTACAAAACGAAAGCAAAACAAAAAATGGTAGGGGCTGCTTTTGCTATCATAAGCAAGCATGTACAAGAGGCTGAGGGTGGTGAGGATGTGAATGCTGCCGACCAACCCACAATGAGGAGGCTGTGAGAAGAGTGTACAGACCCAGGGTAACCTACCAAGGGTTACATGAGCTGGAGATAGTGGAGCACCATAGTTTGGACACGGACCTCCTACAGCAAATTGTTGAGCTGTGCTGGCCACGCCTCACACACAACTAACAGGGGAACCCATCCCAATGGATACCAAGGTATGTGTAGGCCTAAGAATACTAGCTACAGGTACCTTCCAAAGGCCAACTGGGGATATGATGGAGATTTCACAGGCATCAGCATCCAGGGTACTCCATCAATTCCTGGATGCCATGTCAGCACATGTCGGTGAGCACATGTATATCAACAACACCAGTGAGGCGTTGTCCAGCAGTATGCGTCTCTTTCACCAAATAGCAGAATACCCTGAGGTAGTGGGTGCAATAGACTGCATGCACATGTGCATCAAAGCACCACCCGCTGAGCGGGGTAGGGTCTACATCAACCGCAAGGGCTTTCCCTCCATTAACTGCCAGGTCGTGTGTGATGCCCAGGGCATAATAATGAATGTGTGTGCTGGCTGCCCTGGAAGCTATCACGATTCCCACATCTGGCATCTGACACAGCTGTACCAGAGATTTGCCAATGGGGATGTCCCACACAGTCACCTAGAGGGGGATGCTGGTTACGTACTGGAGCTGTGGCTGGCACCCATCAGAAATACACACACACCGAACAAGAACTCCATAATGAGGCACATGCACAAACAAGAATCATAATAGAATGTGTGTTTGGGATGCTCAATTCACGGTTCCGGTGCCTGGACACTTCTGATGGAGCCTTGCAGTACTCACCAATTACATGTACCCAAATTGTCCTTGTATGTGTCATGCTACACAATATGATCCTGTGGAAACAGCTGCAGCAGGAACAGCACGGGGCAGGGCCACACAGCCCCCCACCATTGCCAAGGCCTGCACAGGCACAGCTTGACTCTGAGGAGGAACAACCTGAGCCTGCCCCAGTAGGCAGAAAGAGGCGTGCCCAGTATGCCCTAACTGTGGCAAAGAGGCAACACATAGCACATGCACTGACACGGTAGGGACCCAGGGAGTGACACCTCTCTCTGACTCCTACATACAGTAAAAAGGATGCCAAACATGACACTACCTGTGCTCAACCATATATAGGGAGTGTACTATGTGCATCTGACATAGGCAGCTCTGCAGCACCACCCTCAATACTGGGACACCCACAAGGTAAGTGACTCACACATGCCAGTCGGGGGAGGGGGGTCACATACCCAGCAACAGTCACAGCCAGCAGGACAGGTGTAGACAAACACAAACAAATGCTGTACTATGGCCTCTGAATGAGGCCTATGGGTAACCCCCCCAGACCTACACAGACTACAGCAGGCCAGGCAGTTGGATGTCAGTTGTGAAGGCTAGGAAGTCAGAAACTAATCTGTAGGTAATTAAAATCTAAGATCTGTAGTACACTGGTATGCCTCTAGCCGGCATGATAGGTAATACTACAGACTGAAATGGAGTACCCGACATACCAGTACAGTGCTAGCAAATGTGTATGTGTCAGGTGTGTCCCCCCATCCTACGTAGACTTATAGTAACAGTCAGGTATGCCCCCCCACTCCTGCGTAGAAATAGTCAGGTGTGCCCCCCATCCTACATACAAATATTGTAACAGGTGTGGCCCCCCCCAAACCTGTGTAGAAATGTAGAAACAGTCAGGTGTTGCCTCCCCCCGCTATGCAGAAATGTAGCAACAGTCAATGACAATTGACCGACGGTTACCCTGCAGACACATCATGCTACCTGCCTGTGTACAACACAGAGGTCAGCACCGCAGTACAAACTACCTAGACTTGATCCACACATGCAATACAGATGGCCATACTGGGCATGCTCTCACACACAGAAATGAAGGCAATGTCAGTCAACAACGTACTGAAAGGTCATACTGGGCATGCTCACACACTTAAAACACATGAAGGCCATGTCTGCAAACACCAGTGGACCAGACATATCTGGCAGTCGCAGTTCTTACTGCAGACACATGTCAGTATGCACCACTCCTGCCTTGCACACACACTGGATAGGAATATAGACATATATGTAAGGACAACACACTATAATAAGCCAAAGACAGATGGACATAGATGTGTGAAAGAGGGTGATCATGACAAGGAACCATCCAGCCCTGTCCCACCCAGCGCACAGCCAAAGGGCCTCAAACACATGAGGTGCAGATGTCACCCATTGCAGATAATGGCCACCAGTATCTGTCAGCATTACAGACTATGTGGTGCACATCCCAGTTGCGCAACATGACTATACAAGGAAGTAGTCATGTAGCTGTGTACACGTACCTGTGACATATGACCCCGTGTGTGCCCACATGTGGCGTGTCTATGCCTAGATGAATGGGTTCTAGCCCATGCACACACTGCCCTCCCCATAGCCATACTATGACAAGCCTGCTGAGGTTATCCAATGTGAAATACACCCTTGGGAGAGCTGTAGCCCAATAATCTCCGTGGAGCATCCCATAACTGCGTACTGCTGTAGTGTGATAAGTTAGGTAGGAGTTCAAACCCCAGAATTGGCAACTGTGTGTGTGTGTGTGTGTGTGTGTGTGTGTGTGTGTGTGTGTGTGTGCTTGTCTGACTGTGAAGAGAGCAGAGCTTTGCTTTTAGCTTCGCACTACTTCTTATAACTTATACTCAACTTTAACTTCCAAGCTGGCTGATGTCACCAACCTAGAAATACACCTCTGGGACGGTTGTAGCCCAGTAATCCCCGTAGTGCGTCCTGTAACTGCGTACTGCTGTAGTGTGATAAAGTAGTTAGGTAGGTGTTCTAACCCCAGACATGGCAATTGTGTGTATTTGCGTGTGTGTCTGTCTATTTCTGACTGTGTAGAGATCAATGGTTTTTAGGCTACTCACACTACTTACAATTCATATACTTAACCTTGCCAAGGCTGCTGATGTCACCAACCTAGAAATACACCTCTGGGAAGGTTGTAGCCCAGTAATCTCTGTATTGCGTCCTGTAACTGCGTACAACTGGAGTGTGGCAGTTCTGGATGTTTTGTGTGTTCCAATGTCTGTGTACGGAGCAATGCATTATAGGCTAGTCACACACAGTACATTCCAAATGCCCTACATTGGTAATCCTGCTGATGTCATCCGTTGTGAAATACACCTTTGAGGAAGGAGTTCCGTAGTAATCCCCGTGGTGCGTCCTAGAACAGATCCATGCTGTAGTGTGATATAAACCTCAGTCAGGGGTTAAATACCCACACATGTCAGTTGTGGATGTTTTGTGTGCGTGTCTCACTGTCTGTGTAGGGAGCAATGCATTTTAGGCTACTTACTCGCAGTACATTTGAAATGTCCTATTTTGGTAATCTTGCTGATGTCATCCATTGTGAAATGCACCTTTGGGGAAGGAATACTCCAGTAATGTCAGTTGTGCATACTATAACTGCGTAGTGCTGTACTGTAATAAACTAATTATGTAGGGGTTCTACTCCAAGAAATGACAGGTGTGCGTGTGTGTGTGTGTTTGCAAGTCGTATCCTGTGTATAGGTGGTTGTGAGTGTGTGACACCCATGGCCAATGTGAAGCGGGTTTTGCATATTTCTTATATGGTGGCCCTACTATATATCACAATGTCAACCGTACTGGGATAACACATGTAAAATAGCTGAGAGGCTGCAGTGCAAAGCCATACCAATACATGTGACATCAAGGCCAGGCAATGACAGTTAGCAACCCCAGTATTACCCAGACCACCCTCTCTACCCATGTGTCGTACACACACATGCCTAGGCAACAACCAATATGTGGATAGTACACTGCATATTGGCCACCGATAGTGACTATGGAGTGATAGCAGTGGGCTACAGAGGGCATGTCACCCTGCCCATCTGTTCAATATGCACGTACATGCAGACAGTGCACCCATACCCATGTTCCCCATTGGATACCTGCACCACCTGTGGTGCCTTCACATGTGACCCACAATGGACATACCTTGCCTGACAACATGGCCTGTATGGACAGATGCCACTGACATCAGGGAATGCTGTTAGCATGCTATCAATGTAGGTGCAGGGTAAACCTACTGCCCATTACCAGTTCCTGTCACAGGTGGGCAAGACTGGCACAGCTGATGATAATCCATGTTCACAACATGGGCCAGACACCCCAGGTACCATTCCACATGTCACTGTACATGCATGTGGGAGGTGTGGACATCCTAGACACCATCCATGTCATGGACTAAGGAACACATACATGGCAGGCAATGCACAGCATTGGCCACACACAATAGTCACCCAGGTGACTGGATGAGGGATACAGTACCCACCTGTGTGGGCAAATGCAGAAACTACAGCCCTGAGCCACAATGCAGACTATTGTCATGTGACCTGATGCCAAGGTATACCCATCACCTACCCTTGTATAGCCTGCTGGCACAGTTGACCACCACACACCCATGCAGACATGCACCCATGCATGTCAGTACTGGCACCCAGTGTGTTTGTGTGTGTGTTGTATGGTGCGTATGGCCACATCCACACTCACTACAACCCCCATGGGCATACTGAAGCATGCTGTCCAATGTCTGACACCTCATAATCTTTGCCCTTACAACCTCCGTATGACCAGTGTGGTGCATGTGATATCTGCACAGTGATGTGTTGTGGCAATCCCACTACTGAGTTGTACTCCTGGCCCTGCCAAGTGTGTCATTGTGTGCGCGTCCCTGTGAGACTGACTGTGTTGACGCTGTCACCTGTCCATGCAGACAGGCACGTGTACTTCACCTACCTTATATGTACCGTATCCCTGTTGCAGATGTCACTCACCATCACATATATGTTCTGAGTGCGCCACAGCAGGTAAGCCATGTGGCCATCCAATAGCTGCATCTAACTGTAATAGCACTACATAGTTGTCGGTGGTTTGAGACCCTGTGCTGGTAGGTGTGTGACACAAACATGCTACAGTTTTACTTTCCCACCCCTCCCTGACAGGTATTTGCCTCTGTCTGCCTTTCCCACTCCCTCTCTGGTGGATGTGGAGACCCACAACTGCTATGCTTAGGCAGCAGCATGTGTAATTTAAGTGATGCTCATGATCAGCTGATGGCATTTGCACGAATTGCAGCCCTCCCCTAGGTGATTGCATGTGGAACAGCTGTGGTAACATTCCCATAGCCAATTGCAGGGAAACGCACTCCAATATCTAGGAACATCATGGTGGTGTTGGGCCTTTTCATTTACTGTGAGCAGGAACTAGATCTGTTTGGCAAACAGCATCTCAGATGGATTGGGGGTTTACCTCTAACAGCACACACTGTGGAAAGAGGGCAACAAACAGGAGGGGGATGTGCCTGACCTGACTACAGACTGTAAGTGCTGCTATACTGCATTTGGAGTAATGTTGGTTTAACAGTGTTTGTCTGGATATGGCTGTCATACATGTTACAATATCTGCCATTTCAGTTCCATGTTTGAGGAATCCCCATCTGCAGGGTCATCTAAAGACTGGCCAGTGTTGTGCCTACTGACTTAATATTCCTCATAGGACATATGTTGCAACAAACCCTGGTACAGCAGTAAATATATGAGGGTATCACAGCAACATGTCAATATTGGCCCCTGTGTATGTGCTTCCAGCCACACCTCTTTCAACCTTTGTACATATATCGTGCATGAAGTGGTGCATATATGCCATACACCATAATTAGTGTCATCATACTGATAAGCCAGTGATATATCAGACTGCTACACGTTATGTACAGTAGGGGTTATATTTCATGACATAACCTGGACTTTCTGTGGATGATTGTACAGTACTGAGGCCTGTGTACTTATGGGGAATGTCGGCAGTGTGTGTATTGTTAATATGTACATTAGCCTGTGTACAGACTGTGGTAGATGTCATTGTTCTAGCTCCCCTCTTATCTGATGATAAGTTGTCTATCTCGCCTTCATTCTTGCTGGTTGGGTTCGGAGCCGAATGAAGGCGAGATCTTCAAAAGCTCGAGAGCTGCTTACTGGCTCGAGGCCCCCTATATCCCATGATGCCTGCCACTAGATACCCAGATCTCGTTTGCCGCTTCTGCTGCGAGGTTGTTCTACTGGCTCAGGTCGTATAAAACTTTATTATCGTTTTTTTCCTGTCATAAAACTCTCTCTTTTAGTATAGAATTAGTTGTTAGTTATAAACTGTTGTGTTGTAGATAGTTTCTGCCTAATCCTTGTTACCTCTCAGAAACTCGTTTAAATTAGTTTCCCCTCCCCCCTTTTCTCCCTTTCCTTACCTCAGAAAGGTTTTCCGTTTAAGTTAGAGGATAACCTTTTCTCTCTATCTACTTCCCTTTATTATCACTGTTAGTTGTTTAGTGATAGTTAACTAGTTTTTTGTATTGTAGTAGTACATATCTATATATATATATATATATATATATATATATATATATATATATATCTTCCTGCTTTGTAGCCTTTGGTTGTGGTGACTGTAGTGCGTAAGTTCTAGTGGTTAGTTACCTTAACTTTTGTGTGCGTGTTTCTTTGTTCCTTGGTTTTCCTTCAGAATGTCCAAGGATCCTAAGCCGTCCGGTTTCAAGAAGTGTAACTCATGCTGTCAGAAGATGTCTCTGACAGATGGTCACACTTCTTGTGTTTATTGTCTGGGCGCCGTGCACCTGCAGGACTCTTGCTCGATTTGCCATGCTTTCAGTCTAAGAGTCTTGCAGAAGTGCAAAAACAAGTTGATCCTGAAGGGTTTGCTTAAGCCCCAAGATTCACCGGCTAAGGCTCAGCCCATGAAATCTTCCAGGCCACCTAAACCTTCGGCTCCCAGTTTGGAGCCGTCGTTGGGTGAAGCAATACCATCCATCTCAGCTCCGGCTGGAACTGATGTCCTACCCTCCCAGTCGGCTCCGACACGTTCTTCGGAGCTGTCTGAGAGTTGAAAAAGATCCAGGTCTCCTTCTCTGGAGTCGATACATTTGGCTCCATGATCACATCTGCTCCAGTCGGAGCGTAGTCATCGCTCATCTCACTCTTCTCGGTCCTCAAGACTTTCAGACCATGAGTGGATAGAGTTGTCAGTAGGCTGCTGAAATCGTAGGCCTTAGCCAAAATGTCCAGCCCCCCTCATCAGGTGTCTGCTCAGTCCATGTCTGTAGATATTCCTCCTCTGACTCATCCTTTGAGCTTGGATTTGAGTCGTGGAACCGTCGGCTCTGATACCTTCTCCTTCGGTTCTGTCGTCAGCTCCGATCCCTTCCATGGTACCGTCCCTGGACGGATCTGGGCACCGGGACTCCCTCATAGTCTCTGAGGGGGCAGGGTGTGCGAGTGGCATCGGACCCTTGTCTGACCCTGCTGTCCCCCTCTGGGCTTCGGCTCAGGTGAGCTCGGCTCCCACATCTGCCTCGGAGCCATCCCCCTCGGTGCGGGGAGGGATTCTAGTTTCTTCGGAACCGGAGCTCTCTCGGCATCCAGATAGGGATGCCTTCGAGGTGATGAGGAGTGTACTTGCCCCAGAGTCAGTCCTACGATCGACCCCATCGTCTCCTCCCCCTATGGTGCCTGCGTCAGCCTCTGCCCCTCTTCCAGACCTCAAGGATGGAGATCCAGCGCTCCAGGACACCCCTTTGGGTGTATCTTCCTCTTCCGAGGCCTCTCCTGATCATTCAGAAGAGCCACCTCGTAAGAGGAAATGCAAGAGGAAGCATGTTGACTCCCCCGAGTCTGTCACATCAGATACCAACGTAGATGATTCGGAAGGGTCCCCAAGATCCCCCTCTGAAGATGTCTACTTCTCAGACATCCTTGAGATGCTTAGGCAGAGGGGGAACTGGACTGCCCTAAGCCCTTCTGAGGATGAGTCTGTATTCCTGGATCCGTTTGGATCCCAACCTTCCACCTTTTGGGTGTCTCCGCCTTTCGACCCACTGATGTCTGTGGTGGCTTGGAAAGCATGGTCAACTCCAGACACAGTGGAACTGACCCCCAGAAGACCTGCCAAATTCATTACTGCACCACAAGACAAACAGTTTTTGACTAAAGGTGTCCCCGTTGATGCCATGGTGGTAGCGGTGGCCACAAAGAGGGAGTTGGCAGAAACTTCTACATCTGTCCGTCCCCCTAACAAGGAGTCCAGGATGATGGACAGATATGGGAAGTGGATGTTCTCTTCAGCGTCCTTTTCCATGAGGTCCCTGAATTATTTGTGTCACTTTACCCGTCTTCAAAGGGCTCTCCTTAAAGAGCTTGGAGATATACCCTCCGAGATCCATCAGCTGAGGGGGTCCAGGCTAAGGCAGCCTCCCAGCTGGCGACTCTTAATTCAGTGGTAAACTCCTCCATGAGGCTCATTTCGTATGCAGCCGATGGTGCAAGCAGAGCTGCAGGCACAGGCGTTGCCCTAAGGAGGCATGCTTGGATGCGACTATGTAACTTTGCGGAACCTTTCAGAGTGTCTTTCACCAACACCCCCTTTGATGGTTCCTCTCTCTTTGGATCACAGGTGAAGGACACTCCTACCAGGTGTGAGCAGGAAGGCAAGCCTCTCTCTGCCATAGGAGTCCATTTTTCCACTCCTTCCAGACCATATCCCAAGGGTCAGAAGAGTGGGAAGATGTGGTTCCGAAAATCCGAGGGAGCCTTGCTGGACACACGTGGTGAGTTTCCCTCCAGGTGCAGAGGAAGAAACAATAATGGATGCTGCCCTCATGGCAGAGGGGGTCCGCAAAGTCAGGGCAGCAGAGAATCTTTCTCTGAGAAGCCCTTCCAGCATCCCTGAAGGGTTGCCCGACTGCCCGCCTCTGGAGGCAGTCGGGGGAAGATTATCGCTGTACCCAAGAGCCTGGCTAGACATAACACAAGACAAATGGGTGCAGTCTGTTATATCCGGAGGCTAGAGAATTCCCTTTGTTCGCACCTCCTTAAGCTCAAACAAGTCCCTTCCAGACATTCCACCCAATCTAAGGGACCAAGCAGTTCAAGAAGTCTCAAAACTGCTAAAAAAGGGCCATCCTGCAAGTCCCAGCAGACCAAAAAGGATCCAGAATTTACTCAAGGTTCTTTTTGGTACCAAAAAAGACAGGGGACTGGAGACCCATTCTGGATCTCAGCAGACTGAACAGGTCTGTACAAAGAACGAAGTTTCAGATGGTCATGTTACAGTCCATTTTACCCTTCCTGGGTCAGGACAATTGGATGTGCTCTATAGATCTTCAGGATGCGTACTACCACATGGAGATCGACAGACGCTCCAGAAGATTCCTTCGCTACCGGCTGGGAGCCAACCATTATCAGTTCAGAGCTCTGCCCTTTGGTCTCACCACAGCCCCCAGGGTGTTCACCAAATGTATGGCAGTAGTTACCGCTCATCTGAGACGGCAAGGATTCCAGGTGTTTCCATATCTAGACGACTGGCTCCTCACTGCTACCACCAGGCATCACCTTCTACGAGCCAGAGACTGCACTATCGAGACTTGCTCCGGGCTAGGTATCACAATAAATTTAGAAAAGTCTGCATTGTCGCTCTTTCAATCTATCACCTTTATAGGCGCAAATTTAAATACCAAAGACATGTCAGCGAGCCTTCCACCAGACAGGGTACTAGTGATTCGCCAACATGTGAAGGTTTTATTAGCATGCAAACAAATCCAAGCCAGGTTCGTCCTCCAAACTCTGGGTCTCATGGCAGCAGCAATCATACTTGTCCCTGTAGCTCATTTTCACATGAGGATTTTTCAGTGGCTTCTGTTCACCCAATGGTCCTTCCAGCAGCTTCCCATGTCTTACATGATTATAATCACACAAACATGCAAGGAGCACCTTGCTTGGTGGATGGTCTCCATATCCGTGTCCCACGGCAGACCATTTGTGCTCCCCCCTCCAGTTGCTGCAGTGACCATGGATGCCTCCCTGACTGGGTGGGGGGGGGCATTACCAGGGCAGAACAGTCCAAGGCACTTGGCAACCTCACGAGCACCATCTGCATATAAACGTCTTGGAGAAGAGGGATGTGCTCTTAGCGTTGCAAGCTCTACAGGACTCTCTTCCTACCAGGACCATTGCAATTCAAACGGACAATATGTCAGTAGTGTGGTACATCAACAAGCAGGGCAGAACCAGGTCCTACTCCCTATGTCGAGAAGCACTCAGACTCTGGCAGTGAACAATCTCCACCCAATGGTTTCTGATCACAACACACATCCCTGGGAGGTCCAACATCATAGCAGACAGGCTGAGCAGAGCAATTCTCATGCCTCACGAGTGGTCTCTGAATCAGGTAGTTGCGGACCAAATCATCTGCAAATGGGGCCAACCTTGTTGCGACCTTTTTGCAACTCCCTTCAACTGCAAATGCAGCAACTTCTCTCTCCTTCCACTTCCCGGACATTCCCCCAGAGACGCTCTAGTCCACGATTGGCATCAGGGACTTCTTTATGCATTCCCTCTCTTTCCCCTAATCCCGAAGCTGATACAGAAAGCTACCATATTGGGCTGCAAAATGATCCTCATTGCTCCTTACTGGCCTCGACAAATATGGTTCCCATTCCTGCATCGCCATCTTCTCGAGCAGCCTTGGACTCTGGACCTAGTTCCAGACCTTCCGATTCATCAATCGGGTGGGCTGCACCAATCCCTACAATCTCTCCAGCTCACTGCTTGGTTGCTCCACTTCCAACTTTAGCCAGACTTCCGGATATCTCCCCTCTGTCCGGGAAATCATTTTGTCATCGCACAAGTCTACCACTAGAAAAACAGGCTAGTAAGTGGAACCGTTTTTCTTCCTGGGCAGAGGCTAAGAATATAGACCCCTTTTCAGCCCCTGTACACCACATTTTGGAATTTCTTGTGGAACTCTTCCATGCTGGGTCTGCTTCCACTACGATTAGAGTTCAGTTGGCTGCAATTTCATATTTTCACATTGGCTTGTCGGAAAGCAATATCATATCTCATAAGCTATGTAAAGCTTTTCTCAAAGGGACCACTCTACTCAGGCCCCCAGTGAGAGATCCTCCACCACCATGGGATCTAAATTTGATTTTAGCTTCTCTAATTTTGCCCCCTTTCGAATCTGCAGCTTCTTGTTCCTTGAAGTTCTTATCTTGGAAAACCCTTTTTCTGATAGCTGTTACTTCAGCCAGAAGAGTTTCGGAACTTCAGGCTCTTTTATCCGTCCTCCGTACCTGGTGTTCCACAATGTCAGGGTTGCTCTCAGGACTAATCCTTCCTTCCTAAGGTCTCTTCAGAGAATAACTTAAATCAGTCCATAGACCTCCCAGTGATTTTTCCTAACCACTCCAACAGGGCGGAATATAAATTGCATCAATTAGATGTTCATAGGCAACTACGCTTTTATTTGCATAGAACTAAGGACATTAGAAAATCGGACCAACTTTTCCTGCCTTATTCTGTGGGTAAATAAGGTCTTCCAGTCTCCAAGGTAACCTTATCCAGGTGGTTGACTTCTGTCATCATATTTATATATCAACTGAGGAATAAAGAATTGCCAGTCAAACCAAAAGATCACTCCGCCAGAGCTTTAGCCACTTCGGTGGCCTTTCAGGCTAGGTTGCCCATGGAATCTGTTTGTGCTGCGGCTACGTGGGCCAATCCACATACTTTCATTTCGCATTACAAGTTGAATGTGGTTTCTAGGAGCAGAGCTGATTCTTGTTGCACTGTTCTGAAGAGTCTGTTCCGATGAGCCACCCAGGACTTTAGGTGCTAGGGACACTGTCCCAACCAGCAAGAATGAAGGCGAGATAGACAACTTAACATAAAGAAGTTATGTACCTACCATAACGTTCCATGTTAGTTGTCTTCTCGCCTTTTTTTTTGCGTCCCACCCTCCATCCCCCTATCCTAGTGGACTGAGAAGAGTTCCTCTTGATTTTTCACTGGCTGAGTCTTCTCCGACTATTCCTTTTTGACTAGTCTCTCCAGTAGGATTTATGCATTCTAGGGTAGGATTCCTTTCTTATTATGTCTGCAGTTAGTCTTACCAAACGAGATCTGGGTATCTAGCGCCAGGCATCATGGGATATAGAGGGGCTCGAGCCAATAAGCAGCTCTCGAGCTTTTGAAAATTGCAGAGTCAGAGCCGAGGATCGCCTCCGAACCCAACCAGCAAGAAAGAAGGCGAGAAGAAGACAATTAACATGGAACGTTATGGTAGGTACATAACTTTTTTACATGCTGCCCTACTGCATGGTACCGTATTGGCGTACATGTTTGTATGGCCATACACACACATTTCCCATACCACAGACAGCCATCAGACCAAGCTGTGTAGCAGCCCAGTAAATGTAGGGTCATTCTGTGAGTGGCACATATGAGGATGGTGTAGAACAGATGGTCCATATACTGGAATATTGTGCTAGAATACCATATGAGGCTGTGGCTGTGTTCACATTGGTTCTGGTTATGCACTTTCAAATGGGTGTATCTTACCCTGTGCTGTGACATGCCAGTGGAGCCTGCTATATATGCAGGTACATGTGTGTTCCCCCATAGGGGTTGTAGGCCAGTGTTGAGCCAGTTTGCCTGTAGTCTGCACAGTGCATTGTTGCATGCCTAGCAGCTTAGTGTACTTTCCCAGTGAGATGTCATGTGCAGATACTTGCCAGATGTACTGCTGCCATGCCTCCCTTAAAAGTCATGTACGACAGACAGAGCAGTGGGATACTGTACAGATGTATGTCAACATCTAGTGTGTAGGATGTGACCATGGCACCCCTGCACCAGCAGTTGTCAGGCCAGACAGGAGTGCGTGAATGCATAACCCCTGGTGGCAAATGTATACCAATAGTTGTTATACCCATCTACATTGCTGTCTACATCCATATTGGCAGGCATGTTACACATGTTGTGCAGTAAGGGCTTATGTGTATACCTATGGGACTGTACAGGGTGTGTCAGAATTTCCACATATATTGTCCAGTATCTCTGCTGCAGTCGACAGGGCCATTGCATGCTAGCAGCAGTACATTACAATGATTTCCTTAGGATGGCTGTCAGTCGCCAGTGGCACACATGTTAGAAGCAGATGTGACCTTCCACACACGCCATGTCTGTGAAGATAATCCCAATAACAGTAGCAATAGTGTACTAATATTCTTGCTATACATATCTGACATCCCATTGCACTACGACTTTGGGACTATAGGTGCTGGGGTAGGGCTATACTCCCATGTCCAGGACATATGGTGGAAATA